>NW_024401802.1:387500-687500 GCF_016859285.1 Xiphias gladius | reverse complement strand
ATTGCTGTGTAACTACCCTTACTGAGTCAGTTTCCTGATTTATGACTCTTGTCTTCCTGTGCTGCTGTTACTATATGTTTTAGCATTTACCATTATCTCCTTATTGTCACCTGTGGCTGCAGTGGCTGCTGTTCAGCAAAAGTTGCACAGTCTCTCTTTCAAGCTAAAAAAGTTGCATCCGAAGTTTAATGCTCTGAAAAAAAGATTTACTAAAAGAAGTTAAGATGGCAGTTAAAATGTTAGGTCTGAAAAGATTTAAAGTGTTGGCACTGAATGATGTTCAAGTATCAGTTGAAGTGTCAGTGGAAGTGCACTGAATAGAGGTTAAAGTGTCATTTAAGTAGTAAACACTGAAAGCAATTGAAATATCAGCTGAAGAGTAGGAGATGAAAGTAGCTGAAACATCAATTCAAGTAAAATTGCAGAAAGGAGATGAAATTTCAGAAACTCTTTTGATATTCACATGGTACATGAGATAATCCCAAACTCAGCAACATTGATAGATATTTACTTCTGATTTTGTTTACACAATGAGAGTTGCAATGGTAGAAGAAGGTAATACATAACAACAAATGTAAGGCTGTAATAATCCTATAATATTGTAATTAAAGCTATATAGGGTTTAAGTTTTTAATAAAGCTACCCCGACCTCAGGAAACCATTTGAGTGCTGTAACCTGCCATTAATCAGCTTTCAGTACAAGTAAAGATAGAGATAAATAGATGTAGAGAAATCACCAAAGCCAGATATTACCAAGTCATCTGTCTTTTCCTCTGATCTCCTTTTCTCTCCCTGTTCTCCCTCCTCCTTCCAGGTGAAAGACTCGGGGAAGCCTCGCCTGTCCTCTTCCTCCATGCTGACAGTCAGGGTGATTGAGGAGAGCCTTCACCGGCCAGTGGCGTTACCACTGGAGGTTCATATTATCACTATGGAGGACGAGTTTCCTGGTGGTGTGATTGGCCAGCTGCACGCCACTGACGCTGACACTTATGATGCACTGACCTTCGGCCATGCCCCCCCAGCCCAGCGCAGTCTCTTTAAGATCAGTCCTCGTGATGGGAAGATCATCGCCCTGGGTGGGTTGGATGCAGGCAGGTACTCCCTCAATGCAAGCGTTAGTGACGGCCGCTTTGCTGTTCCTGTGCTCGTAAATGTGCATGTGGAGCAGGCAACACCTGACATGCTGCGTGAGGCGGTGACGGTGCGCTTTGAGAGCGTGGCACCAAAAGATTTTGTGGCGTTGCACCTGAAGAGTGTGGTGAAGGTGCTTCAGCAGGCCGCCGCATCGCAGCGTCAGGACACACTGCACCTGCTCAGTCTGCAGCCGGTCGGTGGAACGCAACAACTGGACATGCTTGTTGCTGTGGAAACAGCAGGTGGCGGCTACTACAAGGCGGCCTACCTCACCCAGAAACTCAGCGCATCACGGCGGCAGCTGGAGGAGGTCCTCAGAGTGTCAGCTATCCTAGATAAGAACTGCTCGGGGTTGGAGTGTCGTGGGGCACAGTGTGAACAGAGCATCATCCTGGACTCACACAACCTGGCTACATACAGCACCCCACGGGTCAGCTTCGTCTCACCACGCTTCCACCGGACCTCACGCTGCACATGCAATGGTGAGTGATAGAATCTCATTGATGTGAGTAGGCCTTGGAAGTCTGAAGTCTCAGTCAGTATTCATATAAATGTATTTACGGTGTCCCAGAATACAGAGCCGAAGTGAAACTGGAACATAAAGACCTCATTCAAAATTCAGTTGCCATTTGTAATTATGCTGATAACTAAAACTCATGCCTTGGAACAGATTTTTTCTCAACAGTATCTCATGTGGCTCGCTTAGTATGTCTACATAAGAAGGGTAGTCTTTTAAAACATGATGCAATTTTGTTGTTTATTAACATTTCTGGTTAACAAACGTCAGAGCTTGACAAAAGAGTAGAGTCCATGGGTGAGTGGAGGGGTCGCAGTTAGCAGGTTAGCTTGGGCGTATTTGTAATGACAGCAGGAAGGAGAGGACCAAGCAGTGTAGAAGGTTTTAGACAGCGGAGATTACTAGAAAACAGGAAAAATTACTTTAGAAAAGATCATTGATGAGTTTTATGGGTGTGGATTAAAACATGTTGTGATGACGTGTGTTCCCACAGCACTACATAAAAAAATTTCATAAGAAATTCTCTCTGCCCACAAATTAAAATGACGCTGCATCGTGCAGCAAAAAGCTGACCAAGGTGCAACGTAACCTGACATCATCCAGTACAGGAAACAACACCCCCACCAACACAGCCACCTGCATTTTTTAAATTCAGGGCAAATGCATCCCTGACTGTGGCCTCATGACTGAGTGTCAAAGTTGTGTCATCAGGTCAGGCTCATCTCTGTTCCTGCAGCAATACAATACTGAAGGCCACGATGGGCCTGTCCCTACTAAGACAAGCTAATTTGATCTTTTGATCCTAATTTGAGCTTTATTTCTGCCATGGCTTCACCCCACTACAACAGATTGCTACAAGGCCGATTGAGTAATTAGTATGTACTGTATGTATGTGTGTGTATTGCCACAGGGCAGGGGTGGGTGTAACGTTTCATGTGCCTCCTAGATGCCAGGAGTGTCATGATCCATTAGAGCTGCCAGATGTCACTTGGCATGCAGTTGGTACCACATACTGAAGAAAATGAATTTGAGAGATTTGATTATATTGACAATATCATACCTGTACATTACAGTACATTACTGTGTCGACTTGTAACATTTTGTGCATGAAATGGAAACTTGGCAGGTATTCTGTGCCAAAAAATATACCCCATATGTAACGAAATGTATGTATTAATGTACCTCCCATGTAATAATGGGACTACTTTTCATGGTACAAGCTGCTTGTCAAGAATCATGAAATTCTATTTCATGCACAAACTGCACTTTCAGGCATGTCATGCGATGTATCTCGCAGATTAAATGTTGCCTGAAAGTCACAGAAATGCATGAAATGCTGATTAAGGGCCATGACATCTCCTGTCAAGTGTAATGATGTAATAGTGATGCAAATAGTAATGAAATGGTGTCAATTCAGTTGTAGTTGTAATATACTTATTCCAAAATTCATATTCATAATGTAATACAAAGTAATTTCATGACAAAAAAACGTGTCACTTTTCATATAGTGCTGCAAAGTGCATTTGTGTACATAATACAGTTCATGCCAAAAAAAGGCATGTTGTGGCAAAACATACATTTGGTGCATAAAACACAGTAAGTGACAGTGTCACTTACTGTGCATGAAATACATGCTTTAAATACATGCTTTAATCAATTCATGATCTACAGAGCCCCACAAAGGTCATATGGTTAAAATTAAAATATATATATATTGATTTGGAAATCTGCAGATGGATTAATTAAGCTTCTATACAGTATAGCAGATGCTTATACCAGAAATCTTACTTTAGAATCAGTTGAGGAATTGGTTCACACAGTTTATTATTTCATTCACTGTTTCTTAATTTGTTCGTACTGATTTCCAGATAAATATTAAATATTGATAAATACAAATGATTGAAAAGACTGTTTAAAGTGGCCATCTTACTATCAGTTCATGTTCTCCGTGGCATTATCTCCACAGTGTTATGATAAATGTGTTTTCTTTCTCTCCCTGTGCGTGTGTATGTATAGAGGCCAACTGTGGTGTCCTATCAGAACAGTGTGAGGACCAGTCGTGTCCGGCAGACATGCAGTGTGTTTCAGTTGAGGCCACAAGAGGGCGATATGCATGCCAGTGTCCACCGGGCAAACTGGGAGAATGTGCAGGTGTGTGTTTCAGAGAGCAAAAGAAAGAAACACATAAAATTCTGAAGTCTCAATGGTGATTTTTAATTATTGACAATAATACATGCAACAACAACTTCTCAACAGAAAAATACCTCTTTAATGTATTTACATCTGCATTGTTCTGGGTGCAGGCCATTCGTCTCTGAGTTTCTCAGGTAACAGCTACATCAAGTACAGACTGTCTGACCAGCTGCAGACAGATCTGAAACTCAGCCTGAGGATCAGAACACTTCAGAGCCGAGGAATAATCATGTACACACACACTGAGCCCTGCACTGTGCTCAAGGTACAAACACACACACACACACACACACACACACACACACACACACACACACACACACACACACACACACACACACACACACACACACACTCACACACATACACACACAGGTGCTGGTCTAGACTCTTACATTTTTAAGGGGTAATCAGTGCTCTATCACAAGGGGCATAAAACTGCTGTTCTGCTTTCTGGGGGCTGAATTCTTCAAAGAAAAAAGAAATTGAAGGAAATTAAGGAAAAATTATGTTAAAGTAATTTGGCATGCACTATAGATCAATCTTTTTAGGCACAGTCATAGCTATTCATTAAAGGGAAAGAGAACACTTTTCGCATGAAAATGATCCTAACAAGGGATTTGAAATGTTTGTATGAGAGTTTGATAGAAGATGTGCAGTAAACAAAATGAAATTCCTTTGGTGAATTTCCTGATTGGATATACTCTGCAACGTTAAAGCTCTGTGTGTGTGTGTGTGTGTGTGTGTGTGTGTGTGTGTGTGTGTGTGTGTGTGTGTGTGTGTGTGTGTGTGTGTGTGTGTGTGTGTGTGTGAGCAGTTGGAGGATGGGAAGCTTTGGTTTCAGCTGGCCTGTGGCTTTGGCGGTGGTGGAGGTGGAAGTGATGACAGTCCCAACACGTTAGGCATCTCCGGTCGTCGTATCAGTGATGGCAGCTGGCACACTGTGGCACTGGAGCTGAACCGCAACTTCAGCAGCCTGGCACTGGATGACAGCTATGTTGAGCAACGCCGTGGACCACCATTCATACAACCACTCGCTCCAGACAGAACCATCTACTTTGGAGCACTGGTCAGTCCATGAGTAGCTATAGCTGCCATATGGGGGTTTGTATAAGAAGACAATGGTGGCCATGTTAAGGCTCCTCACATTTTGGGCATCCAGAGATGTTTTTAACATATTTAATTTCTGTAGCACACCTTCTAACTGGTAGAACTTGGTACCTAGTAGAAGAAGTTTATAATGGGCACCAGTAAAATGCTGAATGGTTTTTCGTATCATGCTCATTATTTTGATGTGGAACCAAAGTGTGTGTTAATTGCGGCACTTGTCACACTACAAGACATTTCTTTTAATGCAGACTTTCATACAGGCTGCCCTACATTTTTTGTTGAATATTTTGGGGCTATATGCAGTTTGAAAGGAGTACCTGCAGACATACCTCCACCTCATCTGCATGTTTTTTAAATTGAACAATACAGTTAGTATTCTCCTAAAACATGCTACAGCTCCTTGTAGTAGAGATACAAATACAACATACAAATACAACATTATCTGTCGTCTCTATCAATTTTTGATATTTACGTTGATATAGAAAATGCAATAACCACTTTCAACATACCATACATGATATTTTTTTTACCTATAGTAAGAGCAAAAGTAGATTGTTTTAAAGATTCCTTGTGGATTTGGAAGTGCTATACGAATGTAACGGCACTTGCCTGAGGTTCTTGAAGATGTTTCATCTCTCACCCAAAAGGCCTCTTTGGTTCTAACTGACTGGTTAGGAGTCCCAGGCATTTAACCTCTTGTGGGGTTGTTAACACCTTGAGAGTCGTTGAGATCACGTGAGTCGTTGACCTACCCAGCCATCATCTGAGTCTTTATGGTAACATAAGTAATGGTGTGAATGGATGTTAAGCTTGCTGGGGAGGGATTTTAAGACTGCAAGGTAAGTGGCTGATAAGTGGTGTCATAGATCACCACCTCTGTTTGGTGATGGTCGTTCCAGTTGGACGTAGATGGCCTCCTCAAGCAAGGTGTATTTGCTGTTTTATAGCAGTTAAAAATTCCATGTGGAATCTTTCACCTCTACCAGCAGTATGGAGGAGTTTTTCCATGAGTGGGTCCCCGTTTTGTTTGTCTCATGCAGGAGCATGCATATATGTGCACACATATGCATGTGTGCACACTTATGTGTGCTGGTTTCAAACTTTTGAGAAAATCAACTGTGTTTTATGAAGAAGGGAATACATTCCCTCACATTGTTTGACTTCAAGGATACAGACAATGTATTTAACAAGTAATACAGAATGTAAACACAACAGAATAAATAGTAATAATAATAATAGTAATAATGATAATAAACTGGACTTTGGTTTTGGTTTGGTGTTGCGGGAACCACCTAAGTACCATATCATTAGGAAGCAAAAAAACTAACATGTGCTCTGCAAGTTCACTGCATAGTAGATGACGTTTTCAGTACTAAAGTTCACCTTTATTTCCCTTCTAAAATAAGTGGTTTGGATATTAGAATGCGCTTGAGCTGTGGAACTGGTCTCTGGTTGTAGTGTTCACAGGAATGATGACCAAAACTCTGAAGATAAGAGCCAGCTGTCTTTTGTTCCTCTGAAAAACAGTCTGGGTACATTTTGTCCAGTTTTCTCATCTTAAGGGTGTCTTCGGAAGTTTGTCTATGAATTTCTAACCTCTCTTACTACAGGTGCAGCACCCCAATTCGCGCAGCCTCATGGACTCCCAGAGGGACCCACAGGTGTTCGAGGGTTTCCAGGGCTGCCTGGACTCGGTCATGCTGAATAACAATGAGTTGCCACTGCAGAACAAACGCTCGCGCTATGCAGAGGTGGTGGGACTGACAGAGCTGAAGCTGGGCTGCATCCTCTACCCCGATGCCTGCCTGCAGCAGCCTTGTCGCAATGGAGCCATTTGCACCAGTCTGCCCTCTGGTGGTAAGTAAAAGAAAATACAGCAGCTTTTTACTGCTACTGGGCATTAGATAATGTAAAGCTGAGGTCCCCTTCTTATCTAAAACATACTGTATCTGAAATATGAAATTAGACCTGCCAAACCTAACATAAAAACCCCAATTTTTCAAGTTTTATTGAAATTTAAGCAGTCCAGTTCCAGCGAATATCCTAAAAAAAAACTGAAAAATCCTGTAAATTAAATGGAAAACAGGCCTTTTTCAGAGATGAAGAAACTGGTTCACTTACAGCTTTCATGAAGCAGTGGAAGTATAAGAAGCCTTGAAAGTTAATGCAAACAAGTTCCCCAACATCTGTTGATGACTTACAAACCCTGTGTCTGTACAAAGACAGTGTTAGAACAAACTGTGTTACTACACCCTCTGATGCATTATTAAGATAATACTGTGCTTCAGGAAGTAGGACTGTACGGCATAATTTGTTAATGTTGTTGTCACTGTGGAGGTAAGTTGATGATTTAACAATTTTTGAGTAGTAGTTATTCTTAGTGTTGTATTAGACTATATTATAACTGGAGGTGCTTTTAATATTTTTGCTCCTTTTCACACTGTATGTAAATTAGGTGGACTAAATATTATAAAGCACAAAAATAGTAGAGGGCTGCTGTATTATATTGCTTTGCATTACAAAGGCACTTCTATTTTTCTGGTGACTCAGTATGCTTTATATGTGTTTTATTAGTTTAAATATAAGTGCAGTCCATTTACCATTCATTATGCTATGTGGGAGTACTTGTGTAAATTTGGCATTTGGCCAAGCAGCATTGCTCTGATTTTTTAATGAAGCCTGTCTTCTTCCCTTTCTCCTCCCTTTTTGTCTTCCAGGGTTCTCGTGCAGCTGTAAACCTCAGTACACCGGAGGGCGCTGTGAGATGGAGATAACAGCGTGTGTTCCCAACCCATGTCAGAACGGTGGCGTGTGTAAGCCCATTGGAAACGCTTTCCTCTGCAGTTGCCGGAGAGGCTTCAAGGGCCTTACGTGAGTTCCAGTCCAAACAAACAAAACTGAACTGAAAGTCCTTCAAGGGCCAATTCACCCATATTCTGTTAAATTATATTTTGTTAGACACCACCAGTAGTATCTCTCCATGCACATAGTTTTAGATTTATTCATCCAGGTTTGGAGATACAATATCTTTCTCAGATATTTCTGCCTCCACCTCAATACAACAGAGGTGATGGAATTTACACTGATCAGCCAAAACATTAAAACCAGTTATATGTATATATCTATGTTTGTGTGTGTGTGTGTGTGTGTGTGTGTGTGTGTGTGTGTGTGTGTGTGTGTGTGTGTGTGTGTATATACACACATATACATGGATCAGCCACAAAACCGGTAACTGGTTTTAATGTTGTGGCTAATCAGTGTAGATTGTACTGCTCACTGAAAAATCACATTTAAAAAAATCAATAGCAGACTGTTTTTTACAGAGTGTGGAAGTACTTTTTATGGAAGAAACAATGCCTTTGAAAACCCTGACAGTGTGTTCTGTGGCTTATCCAGTCTAATAGGGAGAATGATTCTGGGACAAGATGTTGCAGTTATTTATTTATTTAAGTGAAATGCCATTAACATCTATTGTTTTTTAAATGATTGAAAAATATCAGATAATTTAGAATTTGGTAGACAAAATGTGAATAGATACTAAAAGAGTAAAACTATCTGCATAACTACAGATACTGGAGTGTTGTGTGCAATTTTAGTGAATAGTTATCATATATGACACTTCAAAGCTGTGTCCCAGTTCCAGACTACACACATGTTCTAAGAAGGTTTTGACTCTGTTTTGAGTTCGCACATGAAAAGTGACCTGTGTGCACTTTGCGTGGATGTTGTGGAGCACAGTTGTAAAACATTATAATACATAGATCGATTTTCTGTATACTAATTGCAAATGCAATATACTATGAGGATTGGTATATAGTATATATATTGTACAATCACTATTTATCATGGGGTTGTGACCTATTTCAGGTGATTGTATCACCTGGTTAGTTGCACATTAACTGTAACCCATTTAATGTATAAGTAAGTCAGACTTCGTACCTACTGAACCCTTAAGTAGATTAAATGTTAGAAAAGATCTTTTTTTTCTCACTCTGACAGTATGACAGCTGCTTTTACCCAAATCCAGGTTGTTGTATCAACAACACCACAAACTATGGTTAGAGTCTTAACAAACTGGAATTGGTCTTCAGTTCTTCAATTATTTAGAATTTCTGCAGTCTGCTTTAAAAAAAAGTTTTAATATGCTTACAATTGACAGTTCAGTACATTTAGATCATTTAGTTCAGAAAACGTTTTTCATCAGTCAAGCCGTAATAGCCCACATTTTGAGAATATTCTAAAAAAGAATATTTTATTGACTGCAAAAACTGTTGACGGCCACAAGGAGGCATCATGTTGTCCTCTGCTTCCCAGCTTTCTCATACGCAACACTTGATCCTGTTTGTCACGTTTTGCAGATACCATTAGAATTCCCTTGCCTTCAAATTAAATGCAGTGTGACAGCTGACAACATAGGAGAACACACTGAGATGAATTTAATCACACACACACACACACACACGAACACATACTGTATACACACTGCAATTAAACACAAACTGATTAACTTATTTAATCAAAGCCTGATCCTTTATGAATTCAGATCCGAATAAATTTTATAAGCGAATTATAATCCTCTTTTTCCATCTGGAAAACTCAAAGGGGAAAAACCAGCAGGAGGCAACACAGATCTGGAAACGTCCCACATCACAAAATGCATCATGTCTCTGGTCCTCCACCTCTTATGCACCCTTAAAACATACTCACTTTTTGTAGCTCTTCGCAGCAGCAGCAGTCTGACTATCTGTTGACATTTCAGCAAAATCCTTACAATTCAGTTAGCTTAGTGTTGTTGGTGAACTCTGACACTTTGTCCATCTCTGACCCTCGTGATCAGATTAATTTTAAGGGGGCACTGAGGAAAAATTTAGCTTTTGGTCTCCAACAATACCCTCACCTCCACTTTTTGCCCTCTTTTCCTTCTTTATATAACCAGTCACCTCCAACTTCCCATTAAAGAGTTCTGTCTCATTTCTGTGTGTTAAGCACATAGCTAGCATAAAGACTGGGATTAGGGGAAATAGCTAACGTGATTCTGTCGAAATACGCCTACCAGTAATTCTGTAGTTGTGTTATTTACATGATACTGCTGTTTAACCAATACGTATACAGAAATGTTAAAAATTCAGTTTGTAGTTTTAGGGAGAGTAACATGCTAGAGGCACAATGGTACCAAACCCAACAACTGTGAAAACAAGATTCCATGAAGTTGCTTACAGTCACTGCATCCAGCCGGGAAACCACATCCTGCCTTTAGCTCTGCACTTGCATAGCTATAATAGTGACAACCATCCTATCATCTTATTTCATCTCATCTTGGAAAGAAATTATTTCCCAAAATGCTAAACTGTTTCTATAAGCTGATGCACACAGAGACCAAGCCATATTCTTGTGGTAGAATACTACTACTAGGCCCCAGGTTTTTTGTGTGTCAGTTAGTTACTGGTTATATGATTAAACACAACTTTATTTAGGAATGTGCTTCATCTGGGCAAAGTATAAACTAAAATAATGGTCTAAAAACTCGATTTTGACCAAGGTACCATCCAAGACATGGGCACAAAATCTTCTAGAGTCCTAGACATACATTAGTTGAATGCACTTCAGTGGCACAAATTTGCCCCAGCCTCTGTAGGACTGTGGTCCTGGGGCAGTTGCCCAATTTGATAAGTTGTTAATTCCTGCACAGACCGGTTAAAACTTAAAAATACTGTTTTAACCTTTAAGTAGTTTTAAGGTTGAAAAAAATCTTCTTCATTCCACATGGTCTCAAAGTGTCATATATATTTGTGTCACGTTATTCCAGATCTTCATTGAAGTTCACTGTTTTTATGACTGCACCATTTCATCAAATGGAAACATTCAAGATGTCTTATGCCTTTTATGCATTTTATACACATTTGCCCAAAATTCAGCATATAAGATTTGGTATCTTTGGGAACTTTGGAATCTCTACGAGAATTTAAGATTAAGTTTTTTGGCTTCACGGAGTTTGAAATGACTGTTTTACTAATGTGTAAATAAGGTTAAAGAGGTTAAGAACTTTTAGAAAACTGGATTGGTGAGCAAAAACTCTTCTTTCCTAAATCAAGAACGAAACACTTCATCAACATTATCATAAGTATTTCCTCATCAGCCTCCACTACTGACTTTTACATTCACTTTGAATTTGTGAAAAGCTAAATGGCACTGCAAACTTTGTTGAAATTCCACACACAGCATCTTAATCATACTATAAAGGAATAATAAGACAAAGGAATTGTGTTGTGAGCCCGCACAGAGATTACTTCTTCTGCAATCTGTCCTCAGGCTTTTGGAAAGTGATCCATCTGGGAGCAGGTTATTGAGCAGTCTAAAGCTATTCATAAACTATAGTTTCAAACCAGTCTCTTCTCCTCTTTCTTCCATCCCTCCATCCTGCAGCTGTGAGGAAGATGTGAACGAATGCGACCGCAACAATCCAGAGGGTGAGTGTGAGAATGGTGGGGTCTGTGTCAACACTCATGGTTCTTTCTACTGTAACTGCACGGCGGGCTTTGTTGGACAGCGCTGCGGCCTGAGACCTGTCGTCGTCCCCAACATGCAGGCGGGTCATGCTGTGGTTGGTAAAGAAGAGCTGATTGGCATCGCTGTGGTGCTTTTTGTCATCATCACTCTTATCATACTCTTCATTGCTTTCCGCAAGAAGGTTTTCCAGAAGAACTACTCGCGGAACAACCTGTCTCTGGTCCAGGACCCGGCCACTGCAGCACTCCTCAACAAGGCCAACGGTGTTCAGTTTAAGACCCTACACTGCACACCAGGAGACCCTCTCAACCTGTACTCAGAGCCGGGGCTGGGGCCCACAATGGTGGGAGGGGGTGGGATGATGGGACCCCCACAGGTCCCTGTGAGGCCCATGGCATACACGCCCTGTTTCCAAGGAGACCCACGCTCCACGCTGGAAAAGATGGTGGATGGCCGCAGTGTGGAGCATACGGAGATGAGCACCTTTCACCCAGAGTCACCAAGGATCCTGTCAGGAACCACCAGGAGAGGGGTTGTAGTGTGCAGTGTGGCTCCCAACCTGCCACCAGTGTCTCCCTGTCGCTCAGACTCTGACTCTATACGCAAGAGCCCATGGGACAGTGATGAGGGTGAGTGTGTGTGTTTTTCTGCCATAAGTGAGGGTTAATCAAGTAATATTATGTGCATATACAGTTTGTTTGTGTGAGTACCATAGAGGTTCAGTACATGCATTATGGAGAAACGTACTAACTACAATCCAAATAACAAATGTTCCAGCAGATATCAGGAAGTTTTTTTTTAATTTGTAATTTGTGATCTCAGATTTGCATCAAGTTACTGTAGCAGTAGAAACTAAAGTTACCACATTTTGTGTCTTCAGGGGAGAGTGTTAGCAGCAGTCTAGCTCTCTGTTTTGGTATTTCATTAGCGACACTGAATTCATGAGTCTTTGCACAGTTAAACACTCAGACATTGCCCAAACCGCTGTCTAGCCTAAAGCAGTGCAAAATATAAGTTGTCATACCATGGACAGTCTCAGTTAAATGATATGCTTGGATTTAATACAGTTTCATTTTGATTTTAGATGGCGATACATAGATATACTTAAGATTTTTTGTGTTAAACACAACATTGTGTAATCTTTGACATACCTTTAACATACTGTAAGTTAAAATGTTAATATATTGAGCATGGACGTTCAGTCTTGACAAGTGATGTCCTAATCAAGTTTGTTTGGCCCCGATCCTGATCTTACTCCTTTAATAACAGGTATCTGTTGAGTCAGATCCACTTCTTATATTTACTTAAATGACACAGCTGGCCTGTGCACACTCAACTCAACTACAACCTGAAAATAAGATGAGATAGAACAGAATTTATCCCTAAAAGTTTTTTTTGTGCCAGAGATGCTCAGTATATAAAGAAAATAAATTATTATAGACACCTGGTGCAGAGAGCACCCAAACCTGAGAGCAGACATCTTTATCAACTTTATGTAATGTTATCAAGTTACTGACAGAATTACCGTTAAATAGCAACAGCTAAAATGATTTGCTGTTGGAGATGTTTGTCATTATTACCAGCGGAAGAGACGATCAGTGCCGGCTAAAAATAAGAAGCTGCTAACCGAATGTTTTGTATATTGATCTTTGCTTATTAAAGAAGTGGGTCGAAATAAACGATTAGATAAGAGATTTGTTACTGAACAGGGAATCTTTGTATTTATCCAGTTGTGAGAACTTAGAATTGCCCGCACCTAAAAACTCTTAATTTTCACTCCGAAATGCAGTACTGTAGAGAGCAACTGTCGTGAAGAAGAGCAGTTTTGCATCCTCTGTACAACATTGTCAGGCTGCCTTAGTTTTACTATTGATACTTTTTGAGTTCAATACTATCTGTACTTGGCCTGCACTTATATGGACTGCTTCCAGGAAATAGAAACAGCCTTACTGACATAAGCTGTTACCTTCTCCAGTCTACTGGATTTGGCATATTACAAACTTGTGCCACTGGAAGAATCACAAACTTAAATAGGAATACAAAATCATTTGAGTACTGTGATTAAGTAGCCTAGCTGTGCAAGCCCTGATTCACCTGCTGCAGAGAAAGGTTTCAGTACTACCTCAAACTAGGGCTGTCGCTTTTTATGCAAAATTGGAACTTTTTTTTTTTTAATGTGGGACAAAATTAAATATTCGAAGAGTAATGAGCTGTTTGCACTCAAAACGTCAAAAGCATTTGAAGTAGTTCCCTCTGTGGTCCAGCAGATGCTGCTCTTTAAATTGACCTATTGCAGCCCTAATGAGCTATCAGTAAACTAAGCTAATTAATAAAAATGGAGAAGCTAGCAGTAGCAAGCAAAGCAGCGCTGATTGGACAATCACAACACCAAAGCATCTAAGAAGCAGGTGTGTAAATGTATTTTTGGTTCTTTACTGTAGATGGCAAAATTACTAACAAAGATAAGTTTGTTTGCCAACTTTGTAAAAAGTGCTGCCTTACTCTGCAATGAAAATAAATCTGGGGACTCACCTGCTAACTTGCCAAGTGAGGCAGCAGAGGCACCAGAGACAAGTGGAGTAATGTCAACCGTACAACCTCATCTCTGCCTATACTTTTCGCCACAAGCCATAAGCTTGTAAAAAAGCCATCAGTAGTAGGACTTACTGATTTGTTGGTGATGCCAGTTCCTGCAAATGAACGCTTGCATTTTACGTAAGCGTTCGTTTGCTTTAATAGTCAAAACTTTAGTAGTCTACCAATCAATTTTTATTTCTGCCATTAGTATAAAATAGAGAGCATGCATAAGTACTGTTTTTCATATCATATACAGTATAGCTTCAGCTTTTTAAAAGGCAGTTTTTCCACACTCTTACACTTGTTTTGGAATCTGGCCCTCCTGACCCCCAATCACTCCCCACAGGTAAGATGGTTGACATGGCAGAAGAAGTAACGTGTTTCTCAGGCAGCAACAAAGGCAGTAACTCAGAGGTCCAATCGCTGAGTTCCTTCCAGTCTGACTCCTGTGATGACAATGGTAAGACACACCCTTCACAGCAAGAGTAGGTCAGGATTCTCAATATACAGTTCCAGTGTTTCAGTTTTTTTTTTTTTTTGTCATATGGTAGTTTTGAAATGCTTTGTTTATTATTTTGTTACACCGGGTGTTTGTCTTCTGTTTGAAAATTTTGCTCATCAAGATCCATGCAAAACCAGTGCTATCCTTCACACTTAGTTTTCATAGATTTGTGAGAAAAAGTTTGGGTAATTATTTGGAGTAACTTAGATTGCTGCATTACTTGCCTATGAAATGCTGCATTCGCTACTACCTGTTATTAGAATACATAGACAAGCTCTCAATAAACCATTGAGACTCAAATATTTGTATTTTTAACCCGTAAGGTTAATTTTCTTTGTTTGTTTACACTGCTACAAACCAAAACATTTTGGATATGTGTCACTGAAAAGGCAAATGAAGAGAAGACAGAAAGAGTGGGAGGGAGAGAAATAGAGTATGATAGGTTTTAGTTTAAACCACAGGAGCAACACTGTGGTACACGTGAGGCCCCATATGCCAAGGTTGTATTCCCTGGAAAACAACAGTCTTGTCTCTGCTCAGACAAGACTGTTTGTTTTCCTTGGATGACCATGGACACTGACAGACCAGTCGTTTCAGGGAATGGTTCCTGAAAAGACCTGCCCGTCTTGCCCAAGTAGCAGGTTTTCACGTCTCTGAAAATGTTGGAGCAATATTCATCCAGGCATTTTCTTGACAAATTGACTGCATATTTAAATATAAAAATTTAACTTCTTGCCTAAAGAAATCTCAAAACTAAATTTGATGGGTGTGCTTTCCTCGTTCATCACCACTAACAGACGTTGGGATTACTTGTCTACCCTAAATTCACACATATCAGCTTCCAAAGCATTACTGGTTGAAATCAGCAGAGTAGCAACACCTCTGGGCATTTTGGACAATACTTGGCTAAGTACAGACTTGGAAATTGCGACAGTATTTCAGCCGTGATGACGAGCCACAAGAAATGCAGAAAGGAATGTAGATTTAGTAAGACCAATGGTATCTTGAAAGTAATGACTTGATTCACATAAACTTTAATGTGGATATTCATTGTTCCCAGAGGTGAGCCCTATTTTCTCCTCTAGCAACACAATCAGGTCAAATGTTGCAGACTTCACTGAATTTTGTTGAGCAAATTCATGTTTAGAAGGCTATAAACTCCTGATTTTAAAGACCACATTGTCATTCCTCCAGAATGATTTATGATTATTTAGGGCATAGTTGGGTTACATGCCACATGGCTGAACCATCCTCACTTCTACTCTAGCCGAGGACCTTTGTTGTGTGTCATAAACCTGTCTCTCTCCCATGGTTTCCTGACTGTAGGGATGAAATCCTAGGCATTCACAAGCTTTTTCTCACAACTGTATATAGTCCTTATAATGATTTTTCTACAGCATCATTGGAAGCATTCTCGAAGAGGCTTAAGGGTTTTGACAGCTTCACTGTGTGTTTTTGGTGGTTGTGGTCTTTGTGCTGGAGCTGTGTATTTTGTTTCGTGTTTTAATTTTCATTGCATTGTGCTGTTTTCACTGGATTTTATTTGCAATTCATGAGATTTATTGTTTTACTTTTCAGAATGATCATAATTAAAAATTTCAGCTTTTTTGCCCCTAATCATCAATTGATTAGATGTGTGAATTTTGCCTTAGTCGTATTAACACTGTTGCCATCGTCATTCCTGTGCTTGCTAAAGTCTGACTGGTGTCATCAGATGAGAGATTGTTTGCACCTTAATGACAAAAAGCAGCAGAAATGTTTTAGTTTGATTGGCTTTTTGCTTTTATATTGTTTTGTTCTCACATGGCTTTCTTTGAATTTGTGAAGTTAATTTTCTTTGTTTAGTATTGCAAACTATCTCCATATATATTAACGATATTGTGTGTAAATTGCCCCCAAACATCAAAATCAGCAAGAAGTCTTGACTGTGTCAGAGGCAGACCAGGCAATCCTCTCTGCGGACAGGCGTGTCAGCCATAAAAATGCCAGAGATGTGAGGGGCCACCCCTGACCAGCACCATGATGAGCATTTTTCACTTTGAATGACTGTATTTCAAATCTTATCTCCTCCTTTTTTTCCTTCCACAAGCCTCCATAGTGACCGTAATTCGACTGGTCAATGATGCAGTCGACACAATCGAAAGTGAAGGTACCATGTCTCATCCCCTTTGTGTCTCTCCTCTCACTCTTCCACTTTTCTCTTACCTCAGTCTTGTCATTGCAGTATCTATTCTTAAATAGGTGTCTTCAGTTATATACAGTACCTAAGCTAAATACACTCTTACTGTGTGTGTAATATTGCATCTTTCAGTAGGTGAACCCCTCTGGGCTCTGAACATAGATTAGCTCCCACGTCAGGATTTATGTTAATGGGTTTCTTTTCTCCTTTCTCACACATTCAGTCAGTGATCAATCGGTCCAACCCACCTCCAGGATAGCTTCTCTATCCCATTAGCTCTTAGTTCTCAGTATATTTCTTTCATAGAGCAGTGATGGCTAACCATGTTCCACTGAGAGCCAACAGTCACTTCAGTAGGTGATTTCGCCGATGAGTTCCTCCGTTTTACTCTGCTTATTCAAGGTGTGTTAATCAGTGAATGGAGTATTTGGAATGAAAACCTGCAGGCTGTTGGGTCTTCATGGCACACGGTTGGCCAGTCATTGTTTTATCTTGGGTAAATTGATGAGGTGCTTGTTCACACTTTTACCTCTGAGTTCCTATAACAAAATCAGGGGGGTCAGATCAGCAGCACTGTCAATCAGGACTGAAATCCTTAGGAAACGCAACTTAATTATCAAGAATTTTACATTGGTATAATTACAAATACACTGAAGAGAGCCCACAGCACCTCCAGTTTAAATCTTTTTCTATCCCATAAGACTACATTTAGATCAGTAGACATACTCAGAATCCATTGCTAAAGGCGTCTGTGTTATGTTGTTCTTCCATCTGACAGTGTCAGTCATGGACCAAGGTCAAACCTACAACAGAGGTGACTACCAGCCCCTTCTCCTCCACCACACCCCTACCTCTCCATCTATCCTTCTATCTATCTATCTACAGTGAGTAGACAAAATAGCAATCATGAAATGAAATTAACTTGAATTCTGCAGTAACAAAATTTACATGGTAAATACTGCTAAAAAGGTGTGTAATATTAGGCTGTATTTTAATTGGCCACATTTTTCAACTTGCAGCCTCGCTGGAGCTCATAGTTGTCCTGCATTACTTTGAATTGTAGACTGTATTCAGATACTTTAAGTGCTGATTTCCAGTCAGTTTTTATAGCTAACAAATTATGCTAAGTGGCATTCAACCTAATATGATTAACCCCTGGTGCAAATTGATTAATTCAGCTCTGAGCTATAGTCCAAGTTATGTCAGGAAGACTCTCCCTTTACTTCTTTGATCATTCGATACGCTAACCTGCAATGTCCCCACTAAAAACAGCCAGTGGTTTGTTGTTTTTCATTAATACATGGCCACAACCATTCTAAAAATACACCAAAAAATGTAAAAACAGACCAGCTATGTTAAGATAGTGGAGAGAAGACTTGCTTCCCACTGAATCATTCGATAGTGTCTGTTATGGTCTCTGGCAGCTGCGGTGCAACCAGAACATGATGCAGTTGTGTCCAATGGACATTGGGCCTAATGGCCCAGTCACACTAGCATTTACAAGGAATTCTTAAGAAATGTAATGCACCATGAAAAGGCAGGGAAGAAGAAGACTGCTGGCTACTAAACATGGATGTAAACAATGCAGGTTTCAAATAAAAAAAAACAGCTTTTCTAATGTTTTATGAGAGAGGAAAATCATTCAATAGATTTGTTAGACTTCAAGAATTCACAAAATGAGCTTTGGTGACTCATACTGAATGTAAACATAACTTGAGGTTATTTACAAGAAAACAGGGCACAGGGAGCCTTATGCCTAAAATTACTGCTCCTCTCATCTTTCTGCAAGGAAGCCAATCACTAATTAACATCAAATTAGCTGCACCTTCATAATAATACTCTGAGCTCCTAAAAATGAAACCAATATTCAACATCTACCTTGCTCCAACATCAGCTGCATCAAAACGCCATCTACAATCAGATGGTCATGAGGGGTTAATTTTCCAAGCATCTGTCAGGCCAATGGTCATGCATTGACCCCATATAAAGTCTGCGTGAAAATCAAATCTCCAAAAACCACTTTTCATCTCGAAGCTAGTCTATCCTGACTGAAATAATTTTGTCTACCCCCTGCATCTCTCTACCTCTGTGTATACCCAGCTGTGCTTTCATATTTCCATACTCTGTCACAGGTAAATTCCTGTGCTCATACCCTTACCTAGCTGGAGCTTTATTGTGCGTATGTGTGATTTGATACCCCGCCCACACACACACACACACAACCCAATTCGTAATGTTTAGCTGATTTAGCAGCCCAGGTCAGTCACTGGAATCCCCCTCTTTTGCCTGCCACTTCTCACCTTACTGCATCCCACCATACCACTTTGTTTGGATTTTTATCTCCAGCACAGTGATGGTACTGCATCAGTTACTGCTTGATGAAATTTTCACATCCTAAGTTTTCAGATGGTTTTGTGCATGGATGTCTTTTTGTTTGATTTTTCATTGCTTTGTTTTATCTTCACTCACCGTGTGCTCTTCAATGAAATCTGCCTTCCGTTAAATTAATCTACAGAACTCTTGGTAGATTATCTTTTTGGTCAGCCAAACCTTTGTGATGAGAATCATCATTAATGCTGTGTCAGTAGATCGTTGGCTCCAGTGCTTATTTCATTTTAAGACATGCATTGCTCTAATGGGTCAAGAAGTGTCTCCCTTTCCAAAGGCTCTGACATATGTGGCCAAGAAGAGCAGCCTTGTTTAACTTGAATTTAGAGGAGACAATGTATTGAAGGACTGCCCGATCCCAAAATTCACTGCATATCTGACACTTCTTTATGCTTCAGTGGGTCAGTCTTCATCAACTTGCTTCACCAGTTTTTTGCATTTTAGTGGTCATCTGTTACTAGTAAATTCTTCACAGAAACTGGACCGATTGGATGTTAATAATGGAAGCAAGGAGTATACCGTTGGCTGTTGTCAGTAGTCTGAACATGTTCATCACTAACTGATTCTACGCTGTGAAATCTCTTTTACATATTATGATAGAAAAATGGTAGGAATGTGGGTCATTTGAGAGTAGCTTCCTGGTGGTAAATTCATTCATCAAATCATTAGTTTTAACCCCTACAGAATGGCATACCCAACAAGCCCTCATTCCTAACTAAAATTGTTTGTCAGTGCCTTCAAAAACAACACATAAAACCCCAAAATGACCCATATGACTGTTCTATAAACTATCACTTTTATGGCTGCAGTTTAGTGAAGTTGATCAGGCGACAAAAACCACTTGGATAAAATTAGGGTGAGATTGTGGTCATGATTAAAGGAAACCAATGTTGACTGTTAGTCGCAGACAGGATCTTAAATTCAGTCACCTGTGTCACAGTCAGAGACCTACCATTCCCCACATCCTCCTTGCTACTTCTACCTTTGCTTCTGTTTTGGTCTTGCAGTCATTATCTGCAAGACCACAATAGGTCACTTATCAGGAAAAAGTAAAAATAGGGCAACCAACCAATCCTGTGAGTATTCTGCTTAGGGGAGTCTTGCTATGGTTGCTGAATTGGGGCACAGCTACTAAGCTTAATCATTGTATTCCTACTACAAACTTAAGTATTTGCATGTACTTAAGTGGTAGCAGGTTGCATCAGAGCCAGCAACCCACTGACGACACATAGATGTATTTTATCACTTTGCTACGCTGACAAGAGGAAAATCTCCCAGCAATTTGGTGTATCACTCTAACACCCGGAAATCAAATGTTGCTGTGTTTTAAGCCCTTCAACATGGCTTGAGTGCTGCAATTTTTTATGATGATCTCAGCATGCTGTGACACCTGTGACCCCGACCCTCAAAGGCTCCTATTGTGCATGTCACATACCCTCCAAAGATCTAATATGTTTTCTGTACAGGTTGTACTTGACCTTCAACAATGTGTATTGTTGATGTTACTGAGTTCAGTGTGCCTGGTGCATCAAGGCATGTCTGCTGCGCAGTTCTACATTGTGGAGACCAGTTTGTTGGCTCAGCCAAATTGGGGGCTGTTGATTTTCACTGTGAAGATTATTATTAACTATCTCCCTTTCCAATGTCCAGCCTATCACTGGGACACTTCAGACTGGATGCCAAGCACCAGGCTGTCAGACATTGAAGAGGTGCCAGGCTATGAAGCAGGTCCTGGCAGTGAAGTAGCAGGCTCAGCCCCCCGCCTTGGAGGAAGCACCCGTGAACTGGAGTCAGACTACTACCTGGGGGGCTATGACATCGACAGCGACTACCCCCCTCCCCAGGAAGAAGAGTTCTTGAGCCAAGACCAACTGCCACCTCCGCTGCCCACAGGTGAAGATTATCCTGAGCCCTACTCACCGCTGCCCATCAACCCACCGGCCTCCAAGGAGAGCACCCTGAGCTCTGGCAGCACCGGGCGTCAGCATGCCAGGCCAAACTTCCACCCCAGTCAATACCTGCCTCCGCACCAGCTGCCCCTTGGGGAGGCGACCCATGTGGACTTCAGCACTTATGGGGAAACCCCAGGAAGTGGAGACACGGATGACTCTGTGTCACTGAACATGCGATTGTCTGTTGGTGCATCATCAGCCTCAGACATGTCAGCCCCTTGCGGGTTGGATGACTCTGAACATGGCAGCGATTTTGACAGTATGGACGAGCTTCGTCGAGGGGTGACCATCATCACTGACTCACAGCAACAGACTGAGGTGTGATTGATTGACCAGTACAGAGATGTATGGGGGGTAGAATGGGCCAGAAGGAGCATATGATCAGTGCAGATGGAAGGAGATGTTATCACAGGGGAAGAAATGCTTTTTCAGCAATACTTGGTATTGTTACAACCATATACTATGAGAATGACCTTGAAACCACAAATTTAAAACCACATTTCACATGTTTTAAGTACTATCCTGCCATGCATCCCTGTCCAGAAATGGGAGCGTTGAATTTTAAAGTACCAAGAACAACAGACTCAGCATGTTGTCAATCCATAGTACAGAACTGTGCTGTTCCAATAGGGTGTCATTTGTAACGTGAAAGAATGGGATAGAGAATGTGAATGAGAAAGACTAGTCCAAAAGAGATTAAAATTTACAGATGCGGTAGAGAAAATTTGAAAAAAGAGAAGGAACAATCATGAAAGTGAAAGGGTTGTATGGTTCCCTGCTCCTTCCGAGAAGCTCATCGGACCACTTCTTTCTAAAAAAGACACGAGTCCCCATTTTCCCTTTTTCCTCCTTGGATTTGTAAACTTTGTAGCGCTCCAAGTTTGTACAGACTTTGTAAAATAGGATGACCTTACATGTGAATAATTATGAAATAATGTCCTGGCCACATTTCAAAAAGTCATTTATTTGTTTTGATGTGGATGTGCTTACTCTTTCCCAGAAATATCAAGCCATGACATTTCAGCAATCTTCCTTCATTAGCCCAAAATGTTCAACATGTCATAGATCTTCCATCTTTCTTTTTTGTACCAAGTGTTGTGTGGAAGCTAAGAGCTGCTGTAGCTGCTAACGTATTTCAAGGCCTGTAATCTCAAGATCGCAAATCAATTAAACTTATCTCCAGACGAGACACAGTATTTATATTTAGTTTTTAAGACTATTATCCTAGGATAAATATTTAATTCTCATATTACCCCAAAGCTCTTTTAAGGTGATCAGGACTTCTGACAGCCAGTTATTGTTAAGCATAAATAATGTAGCTGCCAACCAGTTCATTCAAGTGTGACTTCAGTGAACTGCATGAATTAACATTAACACTGCTTAACACTGCTCCATTTTGTTGGACCTTTAATTGCAATGGAGTAATTTTTTCATATTTTTATTTAAGTCAAGGATTTAAATGATCTTAACAATATCCACAACTGGATAACAGTCTTTGAAATTAATGTGGGCTTCACAAAAATATAGTTTATGTTTTTTTTTAAAAAGACGGAAATCCTAAAAAATGTATATTAGCAACCACAGCTACTCTTAGCTTCAATCATTTTGTCTTTTGGAATTGTGTTATCTGTTGCACTAGTGATTTGCTTTTGGCTTGTCATGATGTTTTTGATGAAGTTTTGTGCCATATTCACAAATCCTGCAGGCCATGGTGGCGGTTTATGATGTAATTGTTCTTTCTTCTTAAAATGGTGAAAAGACATTGTAAAAGATACAATGACGTTTAGGGTTGAAAACCTTTGGCAAAAATAATTGACAAACACCAGCTGCATAATACTGCCTGAGTTGATGTCCATCTTTTATTTGTTTTTCCTCCATTTGTTTGATTTGTTTAGTGTTGTCACACCATTATTTTCAAAAAGCCATGTGGAGCATATACATTTTTAGTGATATTGCATTCCAGTGTTTTCTGTTAGTTTGTAACATCTTCACCATGTCTGCAGACAGAAGTCAAACCCTTATGCGGGTAAATAATGGCTTAGTTTCCATCTGGCCTCCAGGACAGACAGCACATCCAACTTCTTCAGATCACTGTATTGTACTATAATCTGCCTGATCCACCTGGGCATGCAGCTCCTCTTTTCATTGTAAAAGATGTATGTTTCTGTTTAAATCTCTGTACAGTGTACATAGCTAGGTTGTTAAAATGCAGATTTTGTAGATAAGGAATTGCAATCTTGAACTGCCTTTGAGTTTTTCTCTTGGACTGTTTGATGTGAATGTGGACAATAAGAGACTGTGGAATATCAATTGTTTTCACATCATTCCTCCTCTACCACTGACTCTTCGCTCCAAGTTGTTTTTACTCTTTTAGTATTGCTTTTAAATTCCACACGAATGCCATTTCAATATTATAGGTGAATTTTGCACAGTATTAAGTCCAGACATTACATCCCAGAAGATGTTTTGTATTTTGTTTCGTTAAAACATTTTATGGAAATGAGGGAATCTTTTTGTACATTTTTTTTTTTCATTTGGGATGTTTTGATGAATTTCTAATGTTTTTTTCAGATCTGTTTGTTTTCAAAGATATTAGGCAGTGTCAAAAATATGTCCCCTATCTGCAGTAATTGGGCATACAGTGAGTGCTTTTTTTAAACTTTTTTTTTTTTTAATTAAGTGCAGAAAATAAAAAGGTTCTTGCTCACCATGTCAACTGTTCTCAAGTCTGAGATACATCAACCCTGACAGATCAGCACAGCTGTTCACTGGCTGCCATGTTAAATACTTTTTAATAATACTTTGCATTGGCTAGTCTCACACATCTGACATACTTTTGTACTTTATATGAATCAAAGCTGGTTCAAACAGTATCATTCATCCCATTTGCCTTTGCCAAACATGCAAGGTAAATGGTTTTCCTGTTCCTTAACCCTGTTTTGTTCTAATTAACAATTGTTATCATGCTAACAATGACAATGTGTAGGATAAGGTTTGTGCTCTTGTGAAATGCATACATTTGTCTTTTTGGAGTTTAGCTTTAAATTAATAAAAGATTTCTGGAGATCGTCAAAAGTAGAGTGTAACCAGGGGCCAGCTGCATAAGACGAGTGTAGACTCACGACTAAAACGGTGTGTATGCACACAGACAGAAATATGCATATTCGTCAGATATATAAAGCAGTATGGTTCACTGGCCCCAGAGCAGCTGGGAGCACTTATGTTACTAATTCATATAAATCACATGTACCTATACATCATCATCAGTGGTGACATCTCAATGATCAATATTAAACATCAGAAAGATACTGGAAGAAACTGACTTTACAAAGTGCTTCACAATTCATGATAAAATTAAGATCATTGACAGGGAAATAATGGCTCAAATGTATATAAAAAGAATTATGAATTCATCACTCGTAAACAGTTATTTGAAATTAAGTTCATTAATGTGGCTTTGATTTACATTTGACAGAACTCTGTAGAGACAATAATAAAACAATCAGTGAAACTGGCGAACAACGTAAACATGTTTTACTAACTTTTAGCAACCAGACAGTATAACCAGACACCTTTGACATACAGTAGGTGTTTGTTTTCTGTTCTAAAATAATGCACCCCTATTATATTACCCAAACTGTATTTAACTGTAGCAACAGTACTGAATAGTTTAGGGTAAAGGGCTTTTTGTAGTTGGCTATTTAACACAAAACAACTCTTGAAAAGAGATACACACAGATTTGAGAATTTTAATATCTCATTTAACCTGTATGGTGGACTTTCAACTTTTGAAAATTGGGACGCTGCTTGAGAGCAAGAAATGGAAAATATCAAATCCAAGGAGAAACGGCAAAAAGAGCTAATGTAAGAGCTCAGTGGAGAGTGAAGAGAAACATAAGGACACCAACAAGGGCAGTCAAAATGTTAATGGATTTTATTAAAAAACAGACCTGAAGACCAGCGTGGATTCCCTGAATGAGATGCAGAGGGACTACTATGTCTCTGTCCAGATGTTGAAACTGTTTTCATTACAGGATGTCACTCATCAGAGCCGCACCACAGGTATTGTAACTGAAAAACTTTAAAAGATTACCCTCGCAGTTACCCAGTGTTTATGATGATGTTTTAAATGATCTTCGATTTTTCATGGAACTGTGTGAACTGTTTTCAGTGTGTCAAACTTCAACAGGCCTTGATTTGCATGAGCATCTGTAGAATAATTAATCATAGCTGACAAGTTTGATGTGCACATGAGCACAAGGAGGTTTCTGTGGTTATTTTGTAACAGACTGGTGCTTTTTGCGCAGAATCTAACCAGCGGATATGCAGTGCATAATTGTGGCTTGACAGCGCACATCACCCCTATTACAGACTGCAGATGGAACAGATACCTACTGCCTTCACATGGATGTAAAACGAGCCACCAGAGTAAAGGCCTTTAGTATAGGCTACTAATTGTCATGGATTACAGACGTGGTCAGAATCACACATTAATCTTTATATATAAATACTTTATTATACTTATAAATACCAATTTATTAAAAGTTCCCTTTTTTTTTACCTGTAGTGGCACTAAGGAGCTGTTTTTTATATGAGTGAGTCCCCCTTTTTTTTCTGCACATGCATGAGTATTTACAGGCATGCACACAAGCAGGTTAGGCAATGCCCAGTTCTGCCAATGATGTTATACTATTCCACTAATCAACAGAGGGCAGTAACATGCCAAGATATTCAGCAATGCGCCAACAAAGACTGTGAAAAAAAAGACTGCAATCTAATAAACATGGATATAAACAATGAAGGATTTAAAATACTGAAATACTGGGCAGCTGTGGATCAGGAGGTAGCGCAGGTCAGCCATTGAAGTTGAGTTAAAGTGTCCTTGAGTAAGATACTGAACCCCAAATTGCTCCCAGTGGCTAGTCCAGGCCCTTGCATAATAGCCTACTGCCATCAGTGTGTGAGTGTTTGTCCATTTATGAGGAAGTGCACTTGACACATTTGTTACACAGTTCATTTTGGTGGGTAACACTGAACATTAGCATAATTTTACCATAATGTTATCTTTGTATTTATTTAGAGTCAAATAAACAAACAAATAGACACAGACCAAAGACAATCACTCCAATTATTTCTAAAATATTTTCCTTGTATTAGCTGTTTGGTTTAGCCTTGCAATGGAATGTCTAAGGTATAGAAACTCTATTTTGAGATCTATACTACAAAGCCATGCCAAAAATGTGTCAAAAAAACTCTCCAAGGTGTTGTATTGTCTTGAACAAATGTATCAGTTTAAAAGGTTAGTTTATTTATTTTTGGCCAGTGCTATGGGGATCTCAATTTGTTTATTTTGTGTGGTGGTTTTATTGTTTGACTTTTCTTACTAAATGATTATCTTTTTATTATACCTTGGCCACTGAAAATTGGCTGGAAGATGTGAAATGACTTAGTAACCAGACACCCATGATGTGAGTGTTTGTTGTTCTAAATAAATGCACCAGTGTTAAACTCTAGGTAAAGATAGCAACAGGGAGACTGAGTTGCAAAGCTTGGAGCAAAGGTTAGTTGTGTAGCCAAAACCAACAACAACCAAAAATAAAAAGAAAAGAAAGATATCGTTGAAGTGCTCAGAACCATGTAAATTTAATTTGAATCTGGATGTCCAAACTGAATAACAGTAAGAAAAGGAAACACAAGAGTCTTAAAAACGCTACAAACTTTGTAGCCTGTTGGGTCTGAGGAGGGACAGCTGCAGGGGAGGAGACCAGAGAGGAAATGCAACCAAAACTAAAAAGATAATAAAAAGATGTGGAGAAGTCGCAGTAAAACTGAGAATACATCCACATTAAGCAAGTTAAATCTGTGAACAGAGCTTTTCCAATACAGCCTCCAGAGAAATCTTAAAATGTTGGTTTGGTGTTTCAGTAGGTACAGACCAAACAGAGCTTTTCCAAAATGATGACTGTATGTCACAGCGTCACTTAAGAAGACAACCTTTAGTCACCTCTTACTTTCTCTCTGATTGCCCACTTTAAATGCCAACATAGCCAAATACATATGAGCTTTTGTAATTCACCTGGATTCATATTGACAATGACAAATGAAACTGGTGATTTAAAATAATGGTCTTTATTTTAAAGGAATGACTGAAGGGAGATGTTATGGGCTGAGACTCTGCAAAATAACCTTGGCTGCGTCTGTAGCCTAGTTAGGCGCTCTGTGGCATCAAAGTTAGGGAGAACAAGTTTCTATCTAACTTTTTCTGTAATCATGCATTTTTAAACATCAGTAAACTGTTAGCTGCTGATACATTGCAGCTGTTGTCATCATGTTCTATTTTTGTTGATTTAATCCGCCAGCTGTCTGTATCTCTCCTCACCAGGTGTTGGCTGTGATGCAATTTTGTTGTTTGCCACCTGGAAAGAGGACAAAGAAGAAGAGATTCAACCGTTTTTATGTTGTTCAAGTGTTTCACTTTAGTCCGAGGTCTCTACTAAAATGAACTACAAATGCTAATGTGGACAAAAATTTTGTTCATACAAAAAGAGCGTTTTAAAATTTAGATGGCTTAGTGTAGACTCACTCTAGGAGAGGGAAAGATACAAAGCAAACCAATTAACACGTCTGTGACAGAGGGAGGGGGAGATAGAGGGCACAGGAACTATAATTCATGATGATTGGAACAACCAAGCGAGATCAAAATTAGTTGTATAAGTGAACAAACAAATTATAGTTTTAATTTGATTTATATGGCTTTTTGTTGGCAAATGGGCATGGTGCGCGTAATACCCTCCAGGTTTGTACATTCCATGATTAATGGAGCCCCCATGTCATCCATTACCATCATGGAACGTACAACTGGTTGGGTATTATCCATTGCTTATCATACCCCTACCCCGTACCCCAGTCTTGCAAACTGTTGTCTAATTAGTTTGTGTACAATGCACATAGCTGACCGTAAACAGGCAAGAGGACATGTGTCGCAAACTGCTGTAAAAACCCCAGCTGAGACGCATATTCTGAATGCACTGTATACATGTCCAAAGAATGCTCCTAAAACCCAAATAATATTGGCGTAGAGGTCCTAATTGGAAAAATTTGGATAAGGCCAAATTGGTACATGAACTGTACCAAATTCTGAATATTGTCATATTCTAATAATAGTGGAATATTATTGTGCATGTAACCGTACTGCATGTCACATTGACACTTGCAATGAATCAGCTCACAAAGGACCTGAACAGGACCTAGCTCAAACATTCAGCACTGATTCACAGTAATTTGATTATTTTTGTGACAAAGCCAAGGCTACAGATTGCTGATTACAGATCCCTCAGTTGCATCATGGAAATAGTTGGTCATCTCAGAGTGAGTAGAAGGTGGCTGCTTGTTACATAATGTCACTCCATAGGCTGTAAAAACCGAGGGTACTTTTATGTACATTACTGTGTACATAAAAGTGTACATTAGATGTACACAGTAAGCCTATATGCAGAGGCAACAGATTAAACTGAGACATTTGGCTTTGTCAACAAGCTGCTGGTTGCATAATTATGCAACATCATATTCTAAAGCTCTGTGTGTTCTTGTGTTATCTCCTATTTCATTCACAGACCCCATCAATCAAACTACAAAACATACCCTTTCTGACATAATGAACATGCAGGCACCAAAGACAGAATGAAATCTAATGAAACAATAAGGCAATTAGCACAGCAACTACAACAAAACAAATTTTCACTGGAATTAATAACAGCCCAATTACAATCAACATTAAGGATCATGGAATGTATCTTAACTTTAATCGTGTGAAAGCATGATGCAATAGATAAACAATTTTTGGTCCTTTTTGTGTTTTATTATGAAAAAATGTTCTTTTAACCAACTGAGGGACTAGACTGTTCTGATCCTGAAATTGCCTCAGGGGGTATTTAGCCCCATTACTCTGGGTATGTCACTAACTACAATTTCAAACATTTAGCAGGCTGCCATTCCCTCAGAGGGTGTCAACTTACACCACTTCCATCCAGCGGATCCACACTGTGTTCTGAGCTATGACATACACAGCTACTCAGGGACACAGATGAAAGGTTTAACCATTTCATCATCTTTTAAAAGTAATGCTGGCAAGGGCAGGTAAGGGCTTAGGCGAAGAGCAAAGTCAGTAGGAAGGCAAAAAGGGGCAAGCAAAAGGCGAAGTCCAAAAACATGCAGGAGGTCAAAAACAGGCACATTCAAAAATGCTAGAAAGTAATGGCTTGGATAGACAATCTGGCAGAGTGCAAGTGGAGATGGACTGGTACACAGTGCATTCAGAAAGTATTCAAACCCCTTCACTGTTTTCACATTTTGTAATGTTGCAGCCTTATGCTGAAATTGTCTAAATTCATTTTTTCCTTCTCACTCTACACTCAATACCCCATAATGTTAAAGGGAAAACAGAATTTTAGACATTTTTGCAAATCTGTTAAAAAAGAAAAACCAAAATATCTCATGACATAAGTATTCAGACCCTCTGTTATGACACTTGAAATTTAGCTCTGGTGCCTTCCCTTTCTCTTGATTATCTATTAGATGATTCTGCACCTTGATTGGAATCTACCTGTGGTGAATTTAATTGATTGGACATGATTTGGAAAGGCACACACCTGTCTATATAAAGGTCTCACAGCTGACAATGCATATCAGCAATAACCAAGCCATGAGGTCTAAGGAACTGTCTGCAGAGCTCAGAGACAGGATAGTGTTGAGGCACAGATCTGGGGAAGGCTACAAAAAATTTCCGCTGTATTGAAGGTTCCCAAGAGCACAGTAGCCTCCATAATTCCTCAAAGGAAAAAGTTTCTTACTAGCCAACTGGCTGTCTAGCCAAACTGAGCAATCAGGAGAGAAGGGCTTTGGTAAGAGGTAAGACCAAGAATCTGTTGGTCACTCTGGCTGAGCTCCAGAAATCCTGTGTGGAAATGGGAGAAACTTCGAGAAGGACAACCATAACTCCATTACTCCACCGATCTGGGCTTTACGGCAGAGTGGCCAGACAGAAGCCTCTCCTCACACATGGAAGCTGCTTGGAGCTCTTAGACTATTTGCAACGAGATTCTCTGGTGAAAGCAAGACTGAACTGTTTGGACTCAGTTCTAAGCATCAAGTCTTCAGGAAACCAGGCACTGCTCATCACCTGCCCAATACCATCCCAACGGTGGAAAGCATGATGTTGACATCATCATGCTGTGGGGGTGTTTTTCAGGAGCAGGGACAAGGAGACTGGTCAGGGTTGAGGGAAAACTGAACAGAGCAAAGTACAGAGATGTCTTTAATGAAAACCTGGTCCAGAGTGCTCAGGATCTTAGACGGTGCAAAGGTTCATCTTCCAACAGGAAAATGTGCCAAGACAATGCAGAAGTGGCTTAGGGACAGCTCTGTTAATGTCCTTGAGTGGCCCAACCACAGCCCTGACTTGAACTTAAACAAACATCTCTGGAGAGACATGAAAATGGCTGTCCATCAATGGTCCCCATCCAACATGACGGAGCTTGCAGATCACAAACCCTGTATTGTCGTGGTGATCTGCAGAGAAGAATGAGAGAAAATCCAGGTCCGCAAAGCTTGTTGCATCATACCCAATAAGACTCTTAGTACTGAGTAAAGGTCTGAATACTTATGTCAATGTAATTTTTTTTTTTTTAAATTCTATTTTCACTGTCATTATGGAGTATTGAGTGTAGATTGAGGGGAAAAAATGAATTTAAACGATTTTCACATTACTTTCTGAATGCACTGTGTGTATAACTATATATATATATATATATATGTATATATATTTATATATATGTATATACATATATGTGTATATATGTATATGTGTATATGTAAATATATATGTGTGTGTGTGTGTGTGTGTGTATATGTGTGAATATATATGTGTGTAGATGGATATGTGCGGAGTACAGTTCAGTATGAGTGAAACCGCAAGAGAGACATACTGTGATACCAGCCCGAATGTCGCCCGGGTCAACAGGGTCCACGTCAGGTGTTGGGGAACCAGGACAACCTGATTAGAAATGGGCTACTGGAACAGGACATAGATGGAGCAGGGCAGACAATAGTGATCTGTTGGAATGCTACTGTACAATTAACCCCGATGAGAGGGGCTACATGCAGAGGGTGTGGGATATATGGATGCTTCGAAACCCAACATCTAAGCTGAAGAGAAGAAACAATTACTGGTTCCTTGTTCCAACATCCGCGAACGGCAGCTGCTTTGACAACCACAGATTGATTGAGACACAACGGGAGCCAGGACGAGCGCTCAGAGGGGAGATATCATCATCCTTCCCACACTCCAAGATTGGGTACCAAGCCCCAACAAGCTCTTATGACCTTAACACAAGGGCAACTGACCTAAGAATGACTATCAAGCTGGACACCCGGCAAAACGAAAGGGATACCCAAGATGTACAACAAGCTGTCTATACTTGAGGCACTGGAGACTGCGAAGCAAAGGCTCACAGCTCTGGCTACCTGCCTGAAGAGATACACAGGGGAAGTAGAAGCCAGGATAATAAATAGGATGTTCTTCACCGAACCATCCAAAGTGTATACTCAGTGGCAAGGTAATAACAAGAGAACAGATCCTCCCAGCACTCCATGAACGCCTGGCAGCACAAATGAACAAGCTGCTGATGGATGGGAGGTTAACCCAAGGGCAGTCCTTTTCATGAAGGACAGTCCTGATCATGAAGGACCCCCAGAAGGGCACGATGCCATCCAACTTCCGGCCAATAACCTGCCTCTGTACAACATGGAAGCTCCTGGCAGGCATCATAGCGGCTAAGATAAATAGGCACATGGCCCAATACATGAGCAGGGCCCAGAAAGGAATTGGTAGTAAAACCAGGGGTGCGAAGCACCAGCTACCGATCGATGGAGCAGTCACCCAAAGCTGCAAGACCAGGCAGACCAACCTGTGCACCGCCTGGATTGACTACAAGAAAGCCTATGACTGAATGCCACACTGGAATGCTTGGAAATGTACAACATCAACAGGACACTAAGAGCATTTATCAAGAACTCAATGGGGCTGTGGAAAACAACTCTGGAGGCCAACTCAAAGCCAATTGCACAAGCTACCATCAAGTGCGACATATACCAAGGTGATGCACTATTCCCGCTGCTGTTCTGCATAGGCCTGAGCCCCCTCAGCCAGATCATCTCAAAGAGTGGCTACGGGTACCGATTCCGAAGCGGAACAACCATAAGTCACCTCCTCTACATGGATGACATCAAGCTGTATGCCAGGAATGAGCGAGACATCGACTCACTGATCCACCTCACCAGGATCTACAGCAACGACATCGGAATGTCAATCGGACCAAATAAGTGTGGTCGGATGGTATCAAAGAGAAGGAAGATGATCAGAATGGAGGGGGTTGAACTACTAGAAGGCAGCATTGTAGATGTTCAGGTAAGTTACAAATACCTTGGGATCCTGCAGGCAAATGGGAACCTTAAGGAGGCCGCAAGGAAGTCAGCCACAGCCAAATACCTACACAGAGTAAGGCAGGTCCTGAAAAGTCGGCTGAATGGGAAGAACAAGATACGGGCCATCAACACGTAGGCCCTGCCAGTCATCAGATACCCCGCTGGTATAATAAGCTGGCCAAAGAAGGAGATAGAGGCCACTGATATCAAGATAAGAAAGCTCCTCACAATGCATGGAGGGTTTCACCCCAAGTCCAGCAACCTGAGACTGTACTCTAAGCAGAACGAGGGAGGCCGAGGACTGGTGAGCATCAGAGCCACTGTTCAGGATGAAACAACCAACATCCAGGAATACATCAGGAAGATGGCCCCCAAAGATGAACTGCTAAGTGAATACCTCAGGCAGCAGAAGCCCGATGATGCAGAGGGGGAGGAGAAACCATCATGGAGGGACAAGCCCCTTACACGGCATGTACCACCGACAGATAGAAGAAGTGGCTGATATCAAGAAATCCTACCAGTGGCTGGAAAAGCCGGACTGAAGGACAGCACAGAAGCACTAATCATGGCAGCACAAGAACAGGCACTCAGTACAAGATCAATAGAGGCGGGGATCTACCACACAAGACAGGACCCCAGGTGCAGGCTGTGCAAAGATGCTCCTGAGACAGTTCAGCACATAGTAGCAGGGTGTAAGATGCAGACAGGAACAGCGTACATGGAACGCCATAACCAAGTGTGTAGTGTAGAGGAACATCTGCACTGAGTATGGGTTCGAGGTCTCAAGGTCAAAATGGAAGACACCTCCTAAGGTGGTGTAGAATGACCAAGCCAAGATCCTGTGGGACTTCCAGATCCAGACTGACGAACTGGTGATGGCTAACCAACCGGTAATTGTGTTGATCGACAAACAACAGAAGAAGTCAGTAGTTATAGCTGCTGAAAGAGCTGAAAGAGGAGCTAGAAAAGATGTGGGGAGTAAAGGCAACAGTGGTGCCAGTGGTAATTGGAGCACTGGAGGCTGTGACCCACAAACTGGGAGAATGGCTCCAGTAGATTCCGAGTACAACATCTGAGGTCTATGTCCAGAAGAACGCAGTCCTAGGTACAGCTAAGATACTGCGCAGAGCCCTCATGTGACCTCTAGAAAATGTCCTGAAAAGGAATAGCGTGGATATGTTGCACTCCTTTTTTGTAAAGGAATCTGTTCAAATCTTGTGAAATAACTAGGGGCCCATTATTGCTCACCAGCTATTCAGGAAAGCCAAATATATGAATAGTTCCCCCAGTTTCTCGATGGTTTGATCTGTTGTGGTGGAGCTCATTATGGACATCTCTGACCATTTACCGTGAGCATGTACTGCCACCAGGAGCATCCTCTCCTCAAATGGGCCAGCAAAATCAACATGGCTAAGTTCCCTTGGTTCCTCCGATAGATGGGGACGGGCTGATTATGGCATGCTGCAGACATTCTGACATGAAGGGCATATTATAAAGTCTTTTCAATTTGCCCAACAAATCTGAGACCCATGAAGTAGATAACACTTTGGCATGAACCAAAGTTACATTATCTTTCATAAGCATGTTCTAGAAGTCGTCATTATCAAACACAAATAAAAGTTGTTAAAGTAGTGTGTTAGCACAAATATTGTAAGTGGTTTATTTCTGTTTTTTGAGTGTTCCAATGACACACATTAGGTAAATTGGGGTCTACATAAGGATGTTTTTAATATAATTATAGTATTTTTTTCATGAACTAACTATTGAATTGCTATGTTTTGCTTGTGAAAAGGCTGAGTTATGAGCATCTCCCATCTTGTGATAGGAGATCGTATAACACTGACCACATAATTTCAGCACTCTTCCATCTATGACTGAGTCTGACAACATGCTGTTGCAGTTGTGTTTGAGAGAGAAATTGATTAAACCGCCCTCTTTTATCGAACTGGTAAGTGAAATTTGAGCAGAAGAAGATCAGAAAGAGAATAGACAAAACCCGGCTACCAGCGTGCACCATGTACACTGTTGGAGAAAAATATGCCCAGATCCGGGCCAGAGTGTATCTCTTGACCTCTCTTCCAACACTTAACTTCAGTGAAGGTGATGAGTTACTGGAGTCTCTAAAAGTTCACAAAAATCACTGTATATGATCAGAGTTCAATACAATAGAGTTTATTCTTTCACAAGAGATAAACCCGAGTTAGCTCCGGAAACCATCCGAAGATAGCATAGCAATACATCATTTCTTATACCCCAAATCGCTCCTCCTTGCTGGTTGGTTCTCCACCTTCTTTTCTAAAGAATGAACTTCACTTCATCAGGAAATAATGGTGTCATGCCTTCCATATTTGGTTACATCCTCCATATCCACCTGGAAATAATGGTGTCAGTCTCTTTTGAAAATCCCCAACTCTCCCGGCCTGCCTGGGTAAGTCTGGGTACCTCCTGACATCTCTAAGGTGTTTTAGGCCACATTTTTTTAAAACTTAATATTTCCAAACTGTATTATAGGAATCATTTTATTAACTCAGGTTAATCACAATACTTCTATTACTCATTTCAAGCCCAATGATTGAGTCTGATTATCATTAAAATCAATGTTAAAAGTTAAAATCAATGTCCAGTACATTCTGGTCTGTACTGTAACACACAATATATTCTTAATATACCTTGGCACACAGAGTTTATTTCTTGGGATACTACCACGCACTTCGGGACAGTACCACCAAATCCTCTGAAATAAATAATCTCAAAAGTCAGATTAAGATTACAAGAAAAGGTCCAGCAGCTGACAGTCAAATACAAGTCTTCCATCCCCTTAACAGAGAGACAAGGCAAACACCTGCACCCCAGACAGATCTTGAAGTGCAGGCTCTAAGGGAACAAGTGACCAGTTTGCAAAATTAGTTCAGAGAGAGGACAGTAACACAAAGCACCCCAGTGATACTAGAGGAGACCAAAAGGTGTAGCAGACAGATACCAAGCAAAGTTAAGGACAACATAAAGTTTTCATAAGACTGACAGGATGTATTTTGTTATTGCTGTGGAGAAAATGGCTACATTGCCACTAGCTGCACTGGTCTTGAGAACTCCTCAAAACTGATTAGAAAGCTAATTCAATCCATTCAAAAGCCCCAGCAAGGCCAAAGAAGGGCCTCAGTCAGTTTCCCAGAGCAGAAGGACAAGGGTGGCCAGGTCACAAGAAGTACAGTTGGGTCTCATCAGTCAACACGTCCCGAAAGGCTTACTAGGGAAACCCACTGATGGAAAATGGATAATAGAATGCAAGACCTGTGATGCTTTAATGAATAGTGGCTCTACTGTCTCAATAGTTTTTGAAGGGTGGTACTCCCAACACCTGTCCCATCTACCCATTCACTCTATTTCTACTTTAGACCAGTATAGCCTTGGTCAGACTAGCTACCCATATAAAGGTTTCATTGCAGCTGAGATACAGTTTCCCGAACATAAGGACCAGTGTGAGCCTAAGCTAGTGCTAGCCGTGGTCTGCTCAGAAGACCCAAATCAGCTGCCAGTTATTAATGCCTGAGCCTTCAGTCATGAGCCCCAGCCCCAGAGAGTTGAAGGAGACAACAAGTTAAATCAGACCTGCGAGTGTGCACCCAAACCACTGCTCACATCACTATCAACCCAAAGTGATCCTGTGACTGTTGTTAAGTGGGCTGAACCTGAACTCTTATGATACCTCCTTATAGCGAGTGGTCAGCCATTTGCAAAGTGTTGTTTTAAATAGCAGCTAAAGAACAGTATCCTCATAGTTGAATCCCCATCTATGGTAGCACTTCCAGCTGGGGCACTGATGCCACCTTGTGTCCTGCTCTCCACTCTCCTATCAGTTAGGAGATAAATCCCAACTGTTTCTCTATGTTGTTAAGGAATGAGTCTTTCAAGGCCAAAGCCATTGCAAAGGGCACTGCTATCACCCATGTTCATAAAGCAGATATAGTCACCCAACTGCAGCAGACTTGACCCACATCAAAAAGACTTGATTCAGCTCTCTGCAATTTTGGTAATTCCCCCATTTCTGAGAACGGCACAAAAAAAAAAGCACAAAAACTGGTGGACTGTCCTGACGTTTTCTCCACATCAGAGTGGGGTGTTGGTCTGGTGAAATGAGGTTGAGCATCACATCAGGCTAAAAGACCCTAGCCCTTTTAGAGAGAGAGTTCGTTGCCGGGTTTCCAGCAGATATTGATGATGTCCACCGACAACTGCAAGATCTCCTTGGAGTGGGAATCATCAAAGAATCCTGCAGCCCCCATTTCCTCACCCACTGTATTGTCAGAACGAAAAATGGCAAAATAAGGATGTGCATTTATTACTGCACCCTTAACATGAAAAAAAAAATCCCAGATCAAGACACCCTTCCTTGGACCGATGATGCATGCCTCACAGGAAGCTGCTGGTATTCCATGTTGGATCTCAGCAGTGGCCCCAAGGATGTATATAATGTGCATGCCCCAAGGCATCACAGGAGTCCCTGCCACTTTCCAGAGATTAATGGAAAAGGCATTATGAGATATGAATTTACTGTAGTGTCTTGTCTATCTGGATGACCTGTGTTTGGTCGCACCCTGGAAGAACATGAAGAACGTCTTCTGAAAGTTCTTGGCCGTATTGAGGAGTTTGGCTTAAAACTCTCCATTGACAAGTGTCAGTTCGACCAGTCAATATTGTACATGAAATATTGCACATTGTATCAGAAGCAGGTATTGCGACTGATCCTGAAAAAATTAAGGATTTAGCCCAATGGATGGATGGGCTTGGAGCTGTCCTCAACCAAAACTACTCATCTGGAAACGAGCTCACTGGAAAAGCAAAAATAATGAAGAAATAAGCAAAGCACAGGATCGGGAACCAGCGATCATTGTCACCAAACAGGCAGTAAGAGGTGGAATCTGGCCTGCAACGAGCAAAAGCGGCAATCCGGCTCTACTACAGCGAGAGAGCAATAACCTCTTGATAAAAGTGTGCCTGTTGTACAGGAAGGCCACTAGCCACCAGCAGGGAAGCAGATGTTACAATTAGTCCTCCCAAGTGAGCATTGCCTCAAAGTGCATAAGTCATTGCATGATAACTCAGGTCATTTGGGAGTTGAATGCACCATTGAGCAGGTGAAAGACAAATATTATTGGCCAAGATGGTTTCTGATATCTGTCAGTATCTAAAAGACCTTGCCTCACAGGGCATTTCCTTTGAAGCAAATCACCAGCAATGGTCCCCTGGACCTAGTATATATTGACCTGTCAGTTGAGCCAGATTCAAAGGGAGTGGCCAACTTCCTAGTGGTTATAGACCACTTTATCCACTATGCCCAGGCCTATCCAACCAAAGATTAGAGAGCATCAATGGTGGACAAAGCGGTGGTTGAGAAATTCTGAGAGCTGCCTCATCAAAAAACTCTGGGAGATGCTAGACATTAAGAAATCCAGGATAACCCTTTATCATCCCCAAGGTGACCTGCAGCCACAGTGGTTTAATGGCACTCTCTTGTCCATGCTCCGAACACTCAGCCCCGGCAAGAAACAGAAGAGGAGCTAATATGTCAATCTGCTCATCCACGTCTACAACTGCACACGGAATGATGCAACTGGCTACTCTTTGTACTCCTTAACGTTTGGTCCTGAGGCTTGTCTGCCCATTAGCTTGTGCTTCAGGACATCACCTGATGGAGAAGACCATATAACCTACTTGCAGTGTGTTGACAACATGAGTGGAGAGATGGGTCTCCGAGTTAGTGATGGAAGCAGCTAACAAAACACATGAAAGAAACAAGAGTGACTATGACACCAGAGTGAGAAACCAAGTTATAGAGGAAGGGGACCATGTGCTCGTATGAGCCCCTGGTTTGCCAGGGAGGCACAAACTTGGTAATAAGTGGTGGTTGGAAAACTGCTAGTGTACAGATTAAAGCCTGAAAAGGGAAGGGTCATAGTCAAGACGCTGCACCGAGATCACCTCTTGCATATAGGGTTTTTGGTAAGGCTACCTGCTGGTCCAGAAGGGAAATGGGCAACAGAGATCTGTGACTCGGCCCAATAAAAGTCTAATGAAAATGTGGATAAGACCAAGGAGTAACAATCAGAGGAGGAGCAGGAAATGGAGAAGTCGGAGCGACAAGATGAAAGTCTTTTACCAGCTGCTCGAAGAAATGTCTTCCAAGCCCTTGATCTTCTCACAGATTAATTCAGCAAGAATGTACTGCATAACAATGTGGTCTCTGACATATAACAAAACAATGTTGCCCCAGAACAACTGTACATTGCTTCCCACACTTCAGATGTTGAGGAGGTACTGATGGAAACAACTCAGGAAAGAGGGGAAACAGAGGATGTGCTGCAGCTGCCTGAGGACCCTGTGGCAGACACAGGTCTAGAAGGGGGAGAGCTCCCCTCTACTAGACTGTTCGAAAGGAGTGCAGAACCTATATGTGACCATCCTTCCCAGAGAGAGGTGAAACCAGTCATCCAGCTAAGCAATGACAAACCTGGACATTCCACTGACCAGCCAATAGTAGTGTTACATTGTGGACTGAGAATCACCATCAGACATCTAGACATCTAGAAGGAGGAAGATGTAACCACCTTGGTTATTTGCTCACAAACCCTAGCATATTTTCCATGTTTTCTATTTGTTTAGCCATACAATATGTACAATACTGGGGGGAGTGTAATTTACTGATGACAGGGAATGCAACATAAAAGGTTTGTTTGAAAGGTACAATTTTACATGTGGTGAGGTGTTAAAACCTAGCCTGCCGTTTTTGCATCCTATAATGCTGTTTGTTGCACTCTACTTCTTAGTAGTCAGTCATGAGGCAATGTCAAGTTCCTTGGCTACTGATTGGCTGGGGGTCGAGAGAACAACAACAGAGGGTCAGGCACACAGTGAGCTGCAGTCGCTGCTATTTTAAGTTAAATGCAGTGTTTTCAGATTGTCGAAGATTACTGTGTTTTTGGCTAACCTTACAGTTTACTGGGCATGTGTGGCATATGTGGACTGCGGACTTCATTAGCTTTGGTGCTAACCTTCAGTTAACACCCTAATGGATATCATCAGTCCTGACAACGGACAGGAAGAAACCAGATAGCACACTGGGTGACCAGGCAAAGCCCAGCTGCACCTCTGGCAATGGGGGAGGAGGAACTTTCTTCATCATTTGTCTAGGGATTGGTGTGTGGAATTGCCTTTCCAATGGATAAAAGACTGTGATAACGTGGACCTGAGGGGTACATTCAGTGGCCGTCATCTTATGGGTGGCCAAGCGCACACTAGCCATGATCAGGTTCCCCCAATATTGTTTATGCATTTTTATATTGTTAAAACTTTTTGAGAATGTTAATTGAAGGTGCAAGTGTTTGTTGTGCTTTTAATGCACATTGGCTGTATCTCTACTGGTGTTTATGTGATGTTGAGTAGAATACTTCCCCACAGAAGGGAAAAGAGTGAAACCCTTAACTGGAGTATTGGTTTAAGTGGGATTTGTCTGTACCAGTTATTGGGCAGTTATAATGTAATTTTAATAATTAGGCCAATTTTGGTTAATAAATCTTCTATTTTTGAGGATTTAAAATGTATAATGTGTTTCCTTTTACTGTTATGAAGTATTCAGAGGGGGTTTGAAGGCATATCATATGTGAGACCACACACATAGTTTGAGACTTTATTCTTTACGAAGTAGACAAACACCCACTCAATACACATCAGCAGTATACAGTGCAGTTAGTAATACTATTGACTGTAAGTATACAAATGTAGGGCACTGTTCTTAAGGCCTGTAGAGCAGAATAGAGTCACACTAATGTGTGGGGGGATTGAAGGAAAGTGTAATGATTTAAGAAAGTAGCCCTCTATGTCAAAAATACATTGTGCAACAAGGACTTTTGTAAAACAAGCTGTTTAGGATGTACCGCTGGACCTCATCTTGGATTTGGATTACTGAGAGATACTATAAACTCAATGTACTCACAAAAGGCACCCTTGATGATTCACAGTTCCCACAACAATAAGCTGAAAGCATCTGAGAGCGTTGGGACTGAGTTTAGACATTTCTGCAGAACAAGTAACCATTTCACAATACAGGCAGCCATTTGAACCTTTGATCCACTATTAACCTTGAAGTATAAATTAACCGAGATTTCAAATGTAAGTGAATCAGTGAACCTTCCTTTATCTTTGCATTCCTGTATCTGTGGATGTCTCTTGTGGTCAATGAACAAAGGATGAACAAAATTAACAAACACACTTTGTCAGCATCAACTTTCATCTATTGTTTTTTGTATATATAATAAATTGACAAGAAAAGGGAATGGAAGTTCTATATATACAACTAAACTGCAACAGCAAATATGTTTTCTAGCAAACGATCATCTGGCTGGATTATGTTCAGAGGTAACGTTTTCTTTGAATGAATGAAACGCTACATTTATTAACGGCTGTGGAGTCACCAGGTTGGGCAAAAAAAATGCACGACTGTCACATCAGCGACCAGGGTTCAAATCCATAGTTCCGACTGTGGTTTAGACAACAAGAAGACTTTGGTTAGGGTTTGGGAATGAGGGTGGTTTTGGTAAAATGTAAATAAACAGTGTCTGAAGTCACTGTGAACTTCTTCTGTATTAAGAAGAAATGCTGTGAGAGTCTAAACAGAACCATCCAACATTTTAATAATGCTGGAGTCATGACAAGTGGATATTGTACTTCAAGATCGCATATTTTGGTGGAAAACAAATAAGTTATCTGTGAATATTTTACTGATACATTCAGTATCAACGTATTTGCGACTTGTCAATTAGGAAAATAACAACATATCCTTGTTACATTAATAGCAAATGTAATTTGGTCACTATAGTTGCTTTCAAAATGTATTTGGTGTTGCAGTTTAATTGACTATAAATGTAATTTGTAGGGGGCAAGGTTGGAATTGGAGGATGTGCAGGACCATCCATTCATCCATTATCTCTACCCAAGTATCCTTTGCAGGGTCACAGGGCTAGAGTCTATTCCATCTCACACTGGGTGAGAGGCGGAGTATACCTGGACAGGTTGCTAGTATATCAGTGGACTGACACATATAAACAGACAGCCATTCACACTCACAATCACGCCTACCAATTTATTGTCACAAATTAACCTAATCTGCATGTCATTGGATTGTGGGAGAAAACCCACACACACAGAGGAAGAATATGCAAACTCCACACACAAAGTCACCTGGGTTGGATTCAGACTGTATTGTTGTTAGGTGGCAGTGCTAATGTCTGCACCAGCCAACAGGTGTTAAATGATTTGTGATAAGTGGTGACCACTTCTGACTTGAAGACTCTGACATTAAATTGTGAGCATTAAGTGTATTTGAGACAGAATGTGAACAATTGCATTAGGGGAATCATTAATCCAGCTGGGTATAAGACCCTCTGGCCCCGGGTGTCTGCATATGCCTTCAGAATTTTCTGTATGTTGTAAAGTACTGTATATAAGTATATTATAACTATTACAAAAACCTTTTAAAACTCTTTATTCTGAAGGCAAAGGTGCAGACTGGAATTGTATAAGAGTCTTAGTACTGTCACTGGCAATATTAAGACATATATTGCTTCTCACCATGGATGGATGACTGAATGGGCCCACTGGGCACAGGTCAAAGGGCCCAAGAACTCAGCGGGGCCTGTGTTTGAAGTGGCATTTGTTGTCGGACAGGTTCAATCAAAAGTATGAATGTCAGGATCATGTTAAGAAAACATAACTTGCATCTGAGACTTTCTTTCCTTGTTTCCTGTAGTATTTTGTATAGTGTGCTGTAGTATTTTGAAATATATTTGTGCAGAGGAACGTCAGTGTAGATCTGCTGTGTCTGGAAGCTTGGGAAGGAGTCAGACAACCTCTCTTGATTTCCAGTGTGAAGGATGCAAAAAAATAAAAGACAAAAAATGACTACAAAGAGACACAAACAATTACAAACAGACATTAACTAGCAACTAGCCCACACCATCAAATGAGATGCAAATGAATTGTGCATTGAAGATGAAACCGATGAGTAGCATCTGGCGGATGGGAATGACAAATGGGATGGTGAAGGATGATGGCTGTAGTGTAGGGAAGGCTTTGGGATGGATCTACCATTGCTTCTTTGCTCAGGAGACCACCAAAAGCTTTCTCAAAGATATAGTGATAACTGACCATTGCAGGCTTGGGATGGCTGGTAGGCCATGATTTTAATTTAGATATCTGGGACTTCTTGGCTGGGTGTTGACCTGGCAGCTTCGATGGGAAAGGTGACCGGAAAAGAGACTTGGGACATGGTTAGATCTTGCCGGAGTGAGAGTTAAAAAAAAAAGTGGTGTCCATGCAGTGGATCTCTGGCTCAATCAGTGGGTCAGATGGGGAGGTACCTTGGGAATATGGATTATGTGCAATATGCTGAAATCTAGTAAGAGCTTGTGACACGTGGCTTTAGTTTGAAACTGAACCTCGAAGTAAATTGCATAAGTGGGTAATTGGAGGATATCATTGTATTGGAGTTGCCACAGAACCTGGTTTCTAGGTGCCAGTAACAAACGGGATGAGGTTTTTGAAATGAGTGTATAGGATGGGGAACTGACATACCGATGCCAGTAATGGAAACAGCAGGAGATTATGGCCTAATGCGTACCTGCCAACCTGGAGCCAGTGATGAAAATAGAGGGAAATTGTTGAGGAGATTGAATGTTGAGATGAGGTAGAACAGTCTGGCAACCCAGAGCAAGTAATTAAAAATTGCACGAAGTTACCAAAGTGAGAGAGGAAAAGCTGACTGAGTAGCTAGCAATCCAGTGCCAGTAATGGAAATGGCAGGACATTATTGAAATGAGGTGAGAATAGCTGAATAACTGACAACTAGTATTAATGAAAATGTCAGGGAGTTATTAAGGAGAGGGAACCCAGTGCCACTAATTGAAATAACAGAAAGCTACTGAAGGAAGGTGAGATTAACTAATTTTGGCAAGTTATTGAAGTGAGGTGAGAACAGCCAGATGACTAACGGGTAACCAGTAACTGTAACTGAAACAGTGTCAGATGGTTGAGGTAAAGGATCAGATTGCTGAAATGAGGACAAAATACATTACACACGACACGATAATACACAACATTAAAACCAGCTACTTTTAGTGTTGTGGCTGAATGGTCTATATATACAGTATATACTGCATATATACACATACATATAATGTGCACATATATATATATATGTGTGTGTGTGTGTGTGCGTGTGTGTGTGTGTGTGTGTGTGTGTGTGTGTGTGTGTGTGTGTGTGTGTGTGTGTGTGTGTATATTTATATAAATTGCAGGAACTTACTGAACTGAGGCTGTCAGTAACGGAAACAGCTGGACATTACCGATGTAAGGAAATTACAGAGCAAGACAAAAATGGCAAAAAGCTACTGAAGTGAGTTAAGATTAGCCAAGGTAGTAACCGAGTGTGAGTAGTAGTAGTAGAAAGTTACTGAGGTGATCCAAAAATATCTGCATGAATAATTGGCAACCCAGTTCTGCTAACAGAAAGAGGAACAAGTTACTGGATTGGGTGGAGAAAAGATGAAGGAATTATGGCAATATGGTGAAGGTAACAGGTCGAGGTTAATGAAACAATGAGATTAGGGGAATGTATGGCTGGAAATCTGGTATGTGCAGCAGGAAGTTTCTGAGTCAAGGACAGCCAAATGAGTAACTAGAAACCCGGTGCTAGTAGGAAGGGTTAATTAGGTGATTGATTAATAGTGCAAACCTGGCTACTTGGTGCTGGTAGTATTTACCAGAGAAGATTGTGTAGAAAGACAAACCCCAAGCTTCACTGGATAATTTTAGCAAAATTTTGCTGGATGAAAATCATTGGAAATGGTAAATGGCCTGCAATTATATAGCGCTTTTCTAGTCTTATCAACCACTCAAAGCAATTTACAGTAAATGCCACATTCAGCCCTTCACACACACATTCATACAGTGCTTTCTATATATACAGTGCTTTTTTTTAATACATACCCACACACGCACACGCACACACACACACACACACACACACACACACACACACACACACACACACACACACACACACACACACACACACACACTCACACACTGATGATACATTGGCGGCTGTTTTGGGGTTCAGTATCTTGCCCAAGGACACTTCGACCCTGGTGGTTCCCCATGGCTCACTGAGGCAGCTGGTGGAATTGGTGGTGTCTCCTGGATGTTTTCACCATCAATTGCGGCTGTGGAGACTCAATTAAGAGTGGGACTTGAGTTGGGTTGATTACCATGTAGAAGTGGGCTGGTGGTTAGCAGGTCAGCTGGAACACCGTTGGCTAAAGAAGGTGAGTTTGTTTTCAAACTAATTATTGGTGGTAGCTTAATTTGTTGCAGAAACTAGTTGAGAGCAAATTGGAGGTTCTGAGGTTGCATGCACAAAAATGAGGAAAAAAAGGGATGCAAGGCATAGCAAAAGTTATTAATTCAACATTGAGAAATGGTCAGAAAGATTGCTTTATGTTTGAGGTTGAAAAATATGATTTGAATCAACATTGTTACAGCAGTTACAATTTCTATGTTGAAAAAGTACCAAAATTAAAGGAGTACTGGGGAACAATAATTTTAGGGGGGTATGGGACACATTTTTATAATGACCTTTATTTAACTGAGGGAATTTCTGGGTTAAATCATAGCTGTAAAGTAACAGTAACAGTACTGCTAGCCAACCTTAGGCATTGACTTATCTTTAGTAATTTTTTTTCCCCTTTTTGATAGCATGGGTTACAACAAGTGCTATTGTCTTAATGTCTTTATAGTTTGTTTAATGTTGTAACATGTTTTTTAGGTTAGTAGAAGAGTTATTTTAAACTTAAACTCAAACTTATTACAGTTATTTGGCATTTTATAGTAAAATAAAATGCCAAATTTGCTTATTTAAATGAGAGCTTTGGTTAAACTGACACTAGTGAAATTATGTACATCAATTTTTACAATTCAATATTCATATTCTAAATGAGATACAAATGCATGAAAAAGATTAATCAGGGTAGTTTGACTTAAAGTCCTTTAAAGGAACAGAATCCTTAAACATTTTCAAGTCATCATTTAAATTACAGGGAAACCTTTTGTGGGTTCCTTTTAAGAATTCATGTTAACAGTATTTACTATTCAAGTTGTACACTGACACCTTGTGTGAGACTGCTGGGATCTTCCTTCAGAGTTTTCACCTGACTTAGTTAATAATGGTAGGTGAAATTAATTTCAAGTGAAAATTATTGTTTGAATGAGTGAAATGAAGTGATCAAAATGCCCTTGTTTGTCAGCAATGCAAGGTTATTTTATTTTGTACATTTTGCAGTTTTGTACATTGTATAATTACAATTTTGTATTTTCATATGGCAGCCAGAATCCACCTTAGGCCAGTACCATGCCGTACCCTCTGGTCCCCACCACGGCCTGCAAGAAATGGTACGTCATGGGCATGACTAGGCTACATAATCAGGGACCTTTTTTCACCTACTGGCCGCACCAAGGAGATACTTGGGGGAGAGAACTAGTCTGTCAAAGTTACCCTGTCAAAGGTGGCTCTATAGTCATTTTAATTCAGTCCAATTAAACAACTGCAATCAATATCAGGAGGGGAGAGGGGAGACCCCTCTTAACATCGGTGGGGCTTTCGAATAATGAAGACTGTGTGGTCGGACTGGGAAAGAAATTCAGCCCTGGTCTTATCTGCTGGGACTGGCCCACTCCCCCAAATGACAGGCACACAGAAAGGGCTGGTAAAGAGAGTGATTGGGCCACTAAAAACTTTCAAGACTTTATGGATTTTGTAATGGTCCACCAGCCCACCAATGCAGCAGCCCACTTGACGGCCCACCGGGATTTTTAGTCCTGATGGCCATTCCAACCATGATGGAGAGACCTCTGAGAGTTGAAAGGCATGAGGACAGATACGGGGGTTGCTCTGTTTCTGCTTGACGTGTGTAACACATTAGTTTTGCTATGTTTCACAGAGCCAGTAAGTCGGTATTGTTTTGTCCAGTTTGCTAATGTTTGTGATAGCTAATCCCAACTGGTTAGTTAGTAAGCAGGTAAATGTGTCACTTTTGTGTCTTTGGTAGCGTTAAATTACTTGCCCAAAGACGTTTTGTTTACTTTTCCAATTTGCTAAGATATGGTGGTGATGCGATGTTAGCTATAGTAGCAGGAGAGTTGTGAATATCACTGTCTGCACCTGGTGTGCTGGCTCTGGGCAACCATATCGTCCTTTACGCATGTTAGCTTCGCTGCAACAACTGTAGCAACAGTTTGCTGTCTTGTTGTTTGCGCTATATCATTGCATTTGTCCGTATAAGGTGCAAAAGATTTTATTGCCACAAAGACCTAAAAACAGGTGTTTGCTAGCACAGTGGGATTATTTAGATTGATGCATAATTTGAAATGCTATGCCATCTTAATGTCCTTGTTAGTTTGGCCACAAACCTACAGTCCTCTCTTCTTGTACTGTAGTTTTGTAAAAACAACATAAACAACTAAATCTCTTTTTACTCCATTGTGTTTTGGATGCCGTGTTTATGTGCATGTCATTTGTTTGATGATATTTTATATTATAAAGTTTGTTTTGCGTCAGCTATAAGAAAGAATATCCACTTCCATGCCTTATAAGTCTGTGTCATTGCTTTGGCAATGCGCGTCCATGAATGTCGGTGGTGGCACTTATGAAGGAGCATGGAAGGGATGGGTGTATTTGTTTTGCTGTTGAGTTCAAATTTCTTTTTCTACAGTCTTTTTCCAGAATCACGTACTCTTTCTTTAGAAAGTATACAGTATACTAATTATAATTAGGGTGACATTGTAGCAATAAATCAAGTTCAACTAAAATTCAATCCCAGGCACCCTTTTAGACCCTTTAGGCAACCAATGAATCTTTGTTGATTCAGTGTCAGTCGTAATTGATTGATCTGATGTTCATTCAACATTAAACAAAACAAGTGCTTTCAATTTGCTTTCAATGTCAGGAACTAATGTAGATCTAATATTTCTGTCTGAAAATATGCGCTTTACTGTTGATTCAATCATATTCTGCTATCTGAAATTCGTTCAGGCTAAGGCTATCTATAGACATATGACAAGAAGAGGAGTGTTTGAGGTATGGTCCTGCTCTTGAACTTCAGATAAAGTTATCTTGAATAAAATGACTACAAAGCGATGAGAAACAACTCCAAAAAGACACAAAAGGAGACACACAGATGCAAAACAACTGCAAATGATGCTTTAACTTTCAGTCTGGGTGTGTTTACATGTCTGTGCCCAGGGGCCCATTTTCTTTCAAGCACTTATTATAATAAATTATCTATAATCTCCTAGTCTTGTTTAGGGGTGTTTTGAGTGGGATGTATCATATGAAATTAGGAAGTGACTTGTGGGTATCAAAGGTTGTCTAAAGTGGCAGAGAAATTATTTGACCGTGGTGGAGTTACAGGAAAGGACCATACAAGAGTAATTTCAGGATATTTAAAAAAAAAAAGAAAACAATTTTTGCTGCTTAGGTAAAGCAGAGTGGTTGTGTGTGTGCTTTAGTTCCCCAGTTTTTTCGAATGGTTCTATTTTTCATTGAAGAAAATGATCCTGCAGAAGTCACTGGACCATACTCGCCGTACACAGTGCTTAGAAATACCATGGTCCAAAAACTGAGCTTGGTCTTCGGGGGCATTCCCCCTTGAAAAAAACTTTGATTTCTCTCATCTACATATGTACATTTTAAGATGTTTTGAGGGCAAAAATCGGATAACAATAGCTCTAAAACCACATCAGTGTGTCTCAAATGTTAGAAAAATTTGTTTTATACAATAATATATTTATACAATAATATTATATTATGACACTATAATTATGCTAGGTTTGTATTGTTGTTGTTAAATTGAGTCTATAGGTTCCACTGTAATTACCAGAGAACATGTATCTGTGGTAATTAGGCCTGATTATGTCGGTCAGTTTTTTTTTGTGTTGTACAGGAACATAATGCTAATCCTATCCTGGACACAGTGGGAACTACCTGCTCTTCCTCTCTCATGTCCGTCACCTTCTCTCTTTGTTTTTCTCTCACTCTCCTCATCTTGTCACCTATCTCTTCTCTTCCCAAATCTGAGCTTTGATTGACGCAGACTTTTAATTTTTGTCTGTGTCAGTGAAGAAAGTAAACACAGAGCCTATTGATATTTACATACAAATGTTATTGCCAATTGTTTGCAGGCTACTGCAAATGTTTGCAGGAATCCTTTTTGCAATGGCAGATTTCAGCTCTCAATGGGATTTAGCTCATGACTCACTTGTGGTCAGTTTAAAACAGTCCGTCTTGTCCTTATCAACCGTTCTTTTGTGATGCTGGATGTGTGTTTTGGGTTGCTGTCCTGCTGAAAGACCGAAGGCTTTCACCTCAAACCTAGTTTTCTGACACTGGGTCACACATTTTGTTCTAAAATGCCCAGGTAATCTTCTGATTTCATCATTCCTTTGATACATTCAGTGCCTCCAGTACCAGAGGCAGCAAAGCAGCCCCAAAGCATGATAGAACCTCCACCATGTTTTACTGTAGGTAGCGTGTTCTTTTCCTTATTGGCTTCATTTTGTTGCATATAAACAAACTGATGCACTGCATTCCCAGTGAGCTCTGCTTTGGTTTCATCTGTCCATAGAACACTATCTCAGAAAGACTGTGGCTTATCTATGAAAGTATTTGCAAACATTAGTCTTGCTTCTTTGCCTTTCTTTCAATAGTGGTTTCCTCCTTGGCCTTTGCCTATGGAGCCCGCTACTTGGCTTAATGTGCAGCGTTTGGTATGGGTTGAAACCACCACTCCAGATGCTCCAGTTCAGCCTCTTTAGATTTCTTGTGTGGTGTTTTTGCCACAATCTGCATCAACCTTTGCAGACTTCTTTCATTGAGTGGGGCTAAGTTTCATCTTAGCCCCACGTCCTGGATATGTCTTAACAGTTTGATGAAACTTCTTGATAAAATTATGAACTGTTGAAACAGGGATTTCAAGATCTTTGGTGATTGCCTTGTAGCCTTTGGAATTGTTGTGTTTTTTGATAATAGCATTTCTGACGCTCTCAGACAGCTCTCTTGTCTTCGCCATTGTGAAAAAGAAATTTGACACAATCAGCCTTTTTTTATTGAGGATAAACATCATTCATTGGTTAAATCAGGTCATGTGAGCAATGAAATTAAGCACAAGTGAGTCTTATTAGTTTTTTTGTTTTATTTGGGGAATTAATTTAAATTCATCAATAGGGTGCCAATAATTGTGTCAAGCGTTTTATGTATGAATTTTATGTCTGTATTTTCTATTTCACTATATGAAAGCCTTTTTTCTGATTATCCAAAACTGGTTAATTAGCATTTATTTCTGAAGATATTCAAACTTGTGTACTTAAAATTCAGGGGTGTATTTTAAGCACCTGTTGACAAAAATTACTGTTGTCTATGATTTCATGATTAATTGCCACCATTGCACATCAAATATTATAAGTCGTATCAGTTTAATGTGATAAAGCATCATTTGCTAATCATCCATCCATCCATTTTTAACCGCTTAGCTGGGGGCAGCAGTCTGAGCAGGGCAGCCCAGACGTCCTTCTCCCCCGCCACTTTCTTGAGCTCTACCAGGGGGGTTCCAAAAGGGTTCCCAAACCAGCTGAGAGACATTATCTCTGCAGCATGTCCGGGGTCTGCCCCGGGTCTCCCCCTGGTTAGACATGCCTGAAAAACCTCATCCAGGAGGCATCCGGGAGGCATTCTACACAGATGCCCGAATCAGTTCGACTGGTTCCTTTCAATGTAGAGGAGCAGCAGCCCGACGTAATTTGAAGTGGGCATAACTAATTATTGCAGGCTGCAGACGGATCCTTTTGAAGAACCATCACATTGAGTCAAGATTTTGTTGTTACGACAAGATCATTCACTCAACCCACCCACACACAAGCAATGACGCCAGTGACTAGATGAGAAAAAGCGCTGTACAATGTCTTTGCAACACCAAAGTAGAATCATTTTTAGGCAAATTATTTCACGACTTTTATTATATACATATCGGAAAAAATACAGAGGTTTGGACTTCGCTGACCTCAATGGTGGGTACAACCATGCACTGCACATCTGATTTGAGCATGTATGACAATCCTTGTGCTATATGAAGTATATTCAGGCATCCAAATATGACAATGAAATCTCTCAAGGATACAATGACAAAATAACAAATATCCCACCTCTTATTTGTTGGAAATGGCTTCAGGTGCAAGAGGCATTCTTCAGAACATGCTCAGTCCTGTAAATTAGTTAAGTTTGCTTTTAGTTTTTCGATATTTCGTCATTCCTCTTTGTTTTTGCTCTAACCTTAACCAGGCAGTTAAAGCAGTGTAGTTTTTTTTCTGTACCTTTTCCAAAAGGAGGAATTGTCCTTTCCTGATTAATATTTTTTTACTTAACCCATAACTTAACATTAAGCTCATGTTCACCTGTGGCAGCCAGCCAATAGAGGGAACGTGCACTGCCCCACCAGCCACAAAGCTTAATTCAGAGTCAGCAAACTTAATAAATTAAAATATTCCAACATTTCAAGTGAGCAAATTAATTAGTTCTTAGTTTTTATTCATTTTAATATTACTTGAAACCGTAAAGTTATACAGTATTAAATGAACTGCAAAAATTAGTCTAATTAGTATTTTCTTTCCTAATGGGCACTGTGACAGCCATGCAATACACAAAATTCAATACTAGCTTCCTTTCTGATCCCATCTTGTCAGTGAATATAAAAATGACTACAATTAAACCAATAAAAACAATAGTGACCGACTGAGTAGCAAATTAAGTTCTAACACAAGGGAGGCTGTCCCTGTATTTTCTTGTGCTATCACTTAGTGTACCTTATCATTAGAAAAGCAGGGAATTTTGGTTGCCCTGTTCCACTCTTTGAAACAATGAAGTATTAAGTTAAGTGTAATTTTATCATCAGTATGTTGCACATTAAAGTCATATATTCAGGGTTGTGGTTCTTCGAGCTCGGAATTTATTCAACTTCTTCCTGTTTACATCTAACCTTAGTACAGTAGCCTCATAAGGACACTTAAAAATACACCAATCAGCCACAACATTAAAACCAGTAACTGGTTGATCAGTGTATATCAATATTACAACATTTGGTATTAAAGGGCTAAAGTGTTCCAGTGAATTGTAGGCTTTTGCCCCTTTTTATGTACACTATTGCACAATTCATGCTGTAACTACCACAGAAGCAGTAGGCCTCTAAAAATTTAACAGAAATGCAGAAATGACGAGAAGTCAAGACAATATTTTATTATTTTTGTAAAAAACAGGGATGAATGTATATGTAGCATTTATACTGAATTTAAATGCTTAAATTGAAATCAACATCCACAAATGCCAACTACCATTATCCTCAATCTCAACATCATGTCATGTCTCTCTGGTGCCAGCACACTTGTCCCCACATTTAACCTGGTAGCACACTTAGTGACATTCAGAGGTTGATGTTATGGGTTTTCTCCTTCTTTCAGAGGGTAAAGCTACCATCTCAGGGATTGCTTTGTGCTACCTCTTTTACACAAAGACACGCAATTAAAGTACATATACACACAGGCAGGATGTTGCCACAGTTAAGCACATGCACATTTCATTTCACCCTGGCATTAAGTACAACATGCACTCCTAGTGATGTGATTAGAGTGATTTATTGGGGTGACACATTGAATAATTTACCATTATGATTAGAGCAAAGCAATATCCATTCATAAAAATGCTCACTTGTTCTCACTTATATTAAGTGCATTTAACCTTGAACATATTTCTGCTCCTCAGCCGATTGAGCAATGATACGTAATGACTTTTTGTGATTTAGGTCATTGAGGACTCTTGCTACGTGCTAAACTATCAGTGCTTCTGAAGTGGATTTGTATATGCATGGTTCAGATGATGATCTCCAGCAAAGGACATATTATTGTAGTGTAGGTAGATTGGTTGTATCTGCAGACTCTGTTCCTCTTATCTCTTTCATTTGCACATTAAGATCTTGGTATAGATACTGTATGTCCGACCTGTGGCTGAAAACAAGCTTTTATGCCCACAATTCGTCTCAGCCGATGTTAGAACGACTACATGAACATGAACCCACCAAGATCACTGAGGTCACAGAGCAGATCTTTCAGCAACAATATGTGTAAAACCCATGCTTATTAAGTATTTCATGTAAGGGATAATATCTAATGGCCAGGAAGGGTCTCATATTGTTTGTAACAAAACAATTTCAAAGTCATATTAGCATGTCCTCTCCAGTTTCAGGTTATCTCTTGCTCTTCTGCTTTAGATTTAAAGTACCAAAGGCCAGCACCCACATTTATTTATTTATTTTTTATTTTTACACAAGAATGAGATAATTTTTAAAGCAACTCACTCCCACTTTCAGTGTAGTGTAGGAACTGACCACTTGTAGTTTTTAAACATTGAACCTTCAATGTATTTCTCCTCCTTTGTAGGGAAAAAAGTACTTTCAATGTTATACTGCATATTTGAATATTAATCTTGATACATATTGCATATAGAGCACCTTTCAAGACACTCAAAGATGCATTACATGAGAAAAAAAAATACATGCCCAAAGTAGCAGAAGATCTTAAATCAAACATTTTTCTCTCTAGTTATCATATGTAAGAGAAAAATGACCAATCAGACACAAGGATTGAGTCTAAACCCCCTTCATAGTTTTTTTTCTTTAAAAAATATTTATAGTTTAAAGTGTATGTGATTTTGTGGTTTTCGGTTCATTTTGTCATGTCTAGACCAGTGTATGTTTACTTTGTTTCACGTTTTGCTGCTGTACTTCCTCTTTTATTTTGTAAATTCAATTCCATACAATTCAATTCAATTTTATTTATATAGCGCCAAATTATAACAGAGGTTATCTCAGCACTTTTCATATAGAGCAGGTCTAGACTGTACTCTTTATAGTTATATTTACAGAGACCCAACATTCCCCCATGAGCAAGCACTTGGCGACAGCAGCAAGGACAAACTCCCTTTTCAACAAGTAGAAACCTTGAAGAGAACCCGGATCGGCGACCATCTGCCTAACTCTAACTATAAACTTTATCAAAAAGGAAGGTTTTAATCTTACTCTTAAACGTGGAGAGGGTGTCTGCCTCCCGGACCAAAACTGGAAGATGGTTCCACAGTAGAGGAGCCTGATAACTGAAGGCTCTGCTTCCCATTCTACTTTTGGAGACTCTAGAAACCACAAGCAAACCTGGAAGCACAGTGTTCTACTGGGGTAATAGGGTACTATGAGCTCTTTCAGACATGATGGTGCCTGACCATTAAGGGCTTTGTAGATGAGGAGGAGGATTTTAAATTCTATTCTGGATTTTGCATGGAGCCAATGCAGAGATGCTAACACAGGAGAAATATGATTGCTTTCCCTAGTTCCTGTCAGTACTCACGCTGCAGCATTCTGGATCAGCTGGAGAGAATTTAAAGATTTGTTGGGACAGCCTGTTAATAGGGAGTTAACAATAATCAGCCTTGAAGTAACAAAAGCATGGACTAGTTTTTCTGCATCTTTTTGAGTCAGGATGTGCCTGATTTTTGCAATGTTAAGTAGATGGAAAAAGGCTGTCTCTGAAGTTTGTTTTATGTAGGAGCTAAAGGACTCCCAGATTCCTAAACAGTGGTACTGGAGGCCAGGGCAATGCATCTAGAGTAACTATATCATTAGATAATGTGTTCCTGAGGTGTTGGGGGCCAAGCACAATAACTTCAGTTTTGTCTGAGTTGAACAGCAGAAAGTTGCTGGTCATCCAGGTCTTTATGTGCTTAAGGTATTCTTGAAGTTTAGCTAACTGATTGGTTTCACCATGCTTCATTGACCAGTACAATTGGGTATCATCAGCATAACAATTGAAGTTTATGGAGTGTTTCCTTAATATTGCCTAAAGGAAGCATGTATAAGGTGAATAGAGCTGGTCCAAGCACAGAACCTTGTGGAAATCCATGACTAACTTTTGAGTATATGGATGATTTATTGTTAACTTGCACAAACTGAAATTGATCTGATATAAATAGGACCTAAACCAGCCTAGAGCGGTTCCTTTAATGTCAATAAATGTCCCAGTCTCTGTAATAGGTTGTGATGGTCAGTGATATCAAACGCAGTACTAAGATCTAACAAGACAAGTACAAAGACAAGCCCTTTGTCCATTGCAGTAAGGTCTAAATACTGTTTGGCAAATACCAAGTGTGCTTTTCATATGCCTTTTACTCAGTGTCTCATGGCTTAGTTTTTGTCCTGACCTGCAGCTGCTAGATTTGACGCTGTACTTCTTTGTAATAAACCTTTATATGCAATCAAGACGGTGTCAGCGGAGTCTCCTCCATCCTCTTAACATCATCAACACCATCTAATTAACTACAAGAATTTTGCCGTCACGAACTTGGTTGTGTTGTGCCCTGCAGCATCTTCACCAGCATCAGCGCACCGTCTCCCGCTCCACGCCGGCAGTTAAGGTGAGCATTCCTCACATTCTTGGGGCGCTGGTTTGTTCGTTGAGGCTGTTGTATTTGCTGGTTGGACACACCCCAAAAGAATCATTTGTGTGTGCGTGTCATGATGGATTGATGTTTGATTCGGTGCGCTGTTCTAAATTTGATTTTGTTGCGTTGCTAGGGCAACGCAAAGGGGGGAGTAGTGTAGTGAAGTTAAAGTAGAAAAGACGTGAAGAAAATAAGAAGTTAAAGTAGAAAAGACGTGAAGAAAACAAGAAGTTTAAGTAGGATAACGGTAGAATAGGCTAATTAGTAGCGGTAAAGTGTGCTAAATAAACGCCATGCGAGATTAATGAAGACAGGGCCCTTATCTTTCCTAACGGTAAGACATGCGTATTAGCTGCTGCATGAAAGTTGGCTCTTAAAGAATAGTGGAATTTGACTGTAAAATAGAAACGTAACTGCGAGCCCGGGGGAATTAGGAGAAATTTGGAGTTACCCGGAGGAATTTGGAGTTACCTGGAGCAATTTGGGGTTATCCGATGGAATTTGGAGGAACCTGGAGGAATCCGGAGGATTTAGGAGAAATTAAATAAAGTAAAAGTAACATGGTAAAAGAGGTAATCTAAAGGAAAAAAGAGAAAATACAGAGGTCAAGCCGCAGATTCGGACGAGTCCCTTAGGAAGGCGGTGTTAGATGGGCCATAAAACCTGGAATGTCACTAGGGGACGTTTCAGGTCAGTTCTAAGAACTGGAGGTGCAGAATAAGAAAATTCAATTGTAAGCTCCCAATCGAACACTCGTTGACGAAACAATGTCTGAAGCAGCCTCTCATTGAAATGTCTGCATCTCATTAAGGTAGCATTAATGTAGGAAAAAAGAGAAAAGTGAGCAGTGAAAATGCGCATTTAGTAGGGAAAAGTATGAATTAGTTAAGTAACCCAAATCAACTTTAATAAATTTGATTTGAACCATTACAATGTCGAAGCAGGACGCTAAAAGCAGTTACTCCGGTTGATGCTGTGCAAAAGAGTAATCCCCTAATTAAAGGTATAGAAAAAATGTCGGAAAAGTGGCATAAGCGTTGGCCTGAAATTGACCAACGTTGGCCAGTGGAAGGGACTGTCAACCGAGATGTAATTAAAACAATGCAGGTGCTTATATCCACATATAAGGCAGATCAAAAGAAGGTAAAAAAGGGACAGAAACGCAAATAAAAAAGACAAACAGAGGCTGGCATTCTCCAGTTGTTTGAAAATGAGGGACAGAAATTATTGGAAGCTGCAAAAGATAAGAGGAAGAAAGGCGCAGAAAAAATAGTAAAGAATGCAAAGGAAACAGAAAAATTAATGACATAAACCAATACACCATTCTCACATACAGCCCCAATAAAGAAACTTCCACCTTATGAGAAGGAGGTGAAGTTTGAGGAGATTTATCCCCAACTTCCAGTAATTAGTCAGGAGGGTAACTATCACATTGCAGATGAGAATGAGCGAATGATAGAAACGGGAAGAGCGGAAACAACCATAAAGATGTATCCAAACACCAAAAGTAAAAAGAAAACGGCTCGTTTGGAAACTAAGGGGGGACTAAGGATCAACAGGATGGAATTTGGAGATGATGATCAGAGTGATTCGGATGAAATTATGGGTGGATATGACCGAGCAGTCAGACGGATACTGGCTAAAGCGGAGAGAAGAGGAGTCAAAACGTGGAGGAAAAATGACTGAGGAGATGACAGCTCCTTTTTGGAAAAGGAGAGAGCTAAAAATGGAAAGAAGAAGGAAAGTGATGTAGGCAAAAACAAGAAGAGGTGCAAGATAGGCTTGATGAGCAAAAGAGAGAGCATCACCACTAGTGAAGAATGTGTTAATTAATGATCAGAGGAGAATAAAGATTGAAGGTGACTAGCCTTTATGTACGTAGGCTTCAGCAAGAGGATCAAGGTAATTATAGTTGTTCTTATTATGATCCACAAGTTCAGAGTGAGGGGTCAGAGACAGGGTTTAAAACTAGGATAGTGACTTTAGTAGTAGAAGTAGATGTAAGTAAGATCACACAACTCCAAGTTGATAAAGAAGTAACAGAGTTAACAACTACAACGTCAACTCTCCGGGCGGAAACTGGAAAAAAGGAACAGAAACCTATCCTTCCAGTCCTGAAGGTTACTGAAAGTACAAATGCATTGCTCTTAACAACAGTTGCACCTCAGACGACTTCATCGACACCAACTTCTTCGAATTCTGTGATTAGGGTAAAATTAGGCAGTGCGGCTCATCTTCCTTGTCAATGTGGTAAATGGAACTTTGGTTGCAATAATCCTCTTAAGTGGAAAAATAGTCACGATGAAGATGTAGTGTTAGTAGGACTTGATGTTGACATTGTGCCTCGTGATCAAAAGAAGTATGTGTTGTACAATGACATGAAGTGGATGAAAATGGAGGGTGATCATTTGCTTATCTTGAACAATGCTACTTGGGAAGATCAAGGGGAATATACATGCACTTATTTTGAACCACACTTAAAATTTGTATCACTCCAAAACTATTGGATAGAGGGATATGTAACTTGTAAAGTGACACTTGTGATAATAAGTTTTATTCCTTTTCAAGTATCCACAGTTGTTAGAAAAGTTCAGGAGCGACTCACCACAGCAACTACTTTGGGGATATATAGTGGACAGATGATACATACTACTTTAGCTCTGGAAGAGTGTTAATATGACATCTCCGGTTGTTACTTTAGTTATGACTCAGAAGGGGATAAATACTACAACAATGATGGTGATGACTCATACGTCTGTTACTTTGGGAAATTCTAGAACTAAGGTTGTGACTGGGGCAGCCACAAATAAAACATTGACTGAGCTTGTAAACAGGACACAGACGCCTGTTATGACACTTTTGAAACCTGAGGAATTTGTTAATGGAACTCAAAGCCTATGTTGCGAATAGAGGTTAGCTTGAGCAGTAGTAGTAAGAAATCTGAAATCCGGGAATCAATTGTGGACAAGACTGATGTAAATTCATCTGTAACAACTCAGAGGACTCTGTCAGACATGACCAATGACCTTGATGACCTTGACCAGACACCAGGCGACATGACTGAATCCTATCGAGCATTACAGAAGAGAGAAATTAGGTGGAAGGCATATGGATTTGACTCCTCTGTGTTACAAATTTCAGACCCATGGGCAGGTTTATTTATATTTTCAACAGTTGACTCATTTCGTTAGATCAGTTAGGGACATGAATTGCCCATGTGTGGTGAGAGTTCCACCACCAGGCACATGGCCTCCAATTATGGAGACGGTACCAGAACCGCTGCTTCCTAGGTCTCAATGTTATGCTCTATCGTGGTTGTTGTATCGGCAGATGTCATGATAAGATAGAGTTATGGATTTATCAGTACATCTGTTTAGACCTAGAGTTGACTGCTCTTGGCTGAGAAACTTACCATATGTAAATTTACTCGACAAACACAAGGATGTGACAACAGCAGTTCCTGATCGACTGGAAGTGACACCTGTAAAGGCTGAAGACTGTTTTTGTTCGAATGAAACGCATAATGGCCCTGGTATGTTTAAGGGATTAGCAGATTGTGATAAATATATGATGCAGTTTAATGGACGTGAACACAAGACTGTTGATGGTTTGCATATAGTGACCTTTCATACACCACAACACAAACAGAGTAGACCGAGTAGTACTAGACTTTGCCTGCAAATGTGACTATAGGGAATTTCAGAGACATTTGGTGGGTTTGTGGTGATAAAGCATACTTATTTCTGCCATATTGATGGACCGGATGCTGTTACATGGCAAGCTTAAAGCTTCCATATGAAGTTCTTGCGGTCCAGAAGGGACAAGCACCTGATGAGGTCAGATCTACTGCAGTTCCTGGTAGTAGGAAGAAAGGGTAAATGGCATAATTTCATAATCTGGAGTCCTACGATTGGAGGATTAGTTTTGGAGTGAAATGGGTATAGGGATATTTCCGTGGTATGGTGTAACATTTTTTGCTGATCATATTGATAATATCACCCACACTTTGCAGTGTTTGGCAAGCCAGACTATAAAAGGGTTTGAATACTTGTCAAATAATCAAAGGAGTCACAGGTTTACGTTGCCGAAACATGATATGGCTCTTGATTATATTTTGGCCAAACAAGGTGGCCTATGTGTGGCTTTGAACTTAACTGGTGATGCCTGTTATATTTTGATTCCTGAGAACTCTGATAACATCACTACTGTTGTAGATGCATTGAGGCACATTAGGGTTGCATTTGGCACATCGCAGGGAGCTGGATGGTCTGCTAATGCTTGGTTACGAGTGTTAGGTGCAGCGTTGACTCAGATTTTGATAGCAGTTCTTATATCACTGTGTGTGATGTTTTGTTTTTGTACGCTGCTATTTACCTGTGCGAAAGCTATGATATTAAGATGGGTTGGAGTTGTGATGCCTCAAGATCAGGTTCAGATGCCACTACTACATAAGACTGACCCAGACGACGAAGATGAGGAACTGGTGGTAGAATGCAAATTGATTGAGAAATATCCTTTTTGAATATATAATCTCATTATACTTTATGCATTTATTCTTGATATTATTTAGTTATTTTGTAGTCTCTTACTTAGAGACCACTTAGAGTGGTATAATCAAAGGGGGGAAATGGAAATGTATATGTTAACCTGGGATAATGTGAAAGTATGATACTGTGAATTTCACATCTAATGTGATAGTCTGCATCTGATGTTTTTTTTATTTTTGCAAGATACTGGTTGGTGTTTTCTTTCTTTTCTCCTAGAATGGTATTGGGGAAAACCACTGTGAGGGTGGTTGACTGTTCAGGGACCCTGATGTTCTCAAACACTCAAAACAAGGACAGTGGAAAATGGACGAAGGGCCCTGAACAAAGACACTGTGGAAAAAAAAACTCGGACTCAAAACACCATCAATACTACAATGAGAGTCGACGCTGCTGAGGAGCTGCAGTTAGATACCTTCTTATGTCTTCTCTTATATATATATACATTCTACGGTGTTAGATGTAATCTGTGATATTGATAATATTCAAAGTAGGACATTTATATGCTAGTGAGTCCAAAATGGTATTTTGCTTTACTTGGGAATCTTTTCACTTTAATTGCTTTAAGAATGTTCTTCTCTGTCAGCATGTAAATACACTGGGACCTCATTTGTTTTCTTTTTCTCGGTGCTTAGGGAGATTGGTGCTAGGCAGGGAAAGGTCCATTGGAGGGTCAGATGGGACGACCAGCCTGAATTTGGACATTATTTAGTTTTATTTTCTGCAGTTTCCATATGTATTTGCTTAAGACATATCTCTATACATTTTTCGCAAATCCTCCTTTTTTAATTGGTTTGGAGTACTATATGTGGTCGCTTTAAGGCAGCGAGGACCGTGAGAAGAATTTCCTGTCTTGATTGATTGAGGGAATTTGTAAGAAAGGAAGCTGCCTGACAGGTTTTTGCTCTCACATGCCACAAATTTGTTGTATTGCTAAGGTTAAGCTGTAGCAAGCAGTATAGGAGGAACTGTCATTCATGCACGTGTAATTCTTTTCTTTTTTGAGGTTCTGCAAGCCTCAAAGCTGGGAAATGAGGTGTAGGGTCACATATGTAGAACTGAAGCCCTGTGTTTAAATAGAGGCCCTAGGACAAAGGCCCTAAGTCAAAGGTTATTATACCATATAATGTCTCTTCAAACCCTGAAAACATACTTGAAAGAACTGACGCGATAGGACTGACAAAATGCCGCAGCTACTCTTCAACAAGGGACAACGAGTCTTCTTAGCAGAACTGCGGAGACCTGGCAAGTCTTATGGAACTATTTGGTTGACTCTAAAGCAGAAACATGGACTGTGAGTAAAGGGATATGGTAATGCAACTGGTTGGCAAACTCAATCCACATGGAAACCTGTCTTGGACCCATCATAGGTTTATTAGACGCACCTACTATTATACAGATCATAATTACTTCTGGCATGTAGACAGGTATGACAAATTAAAACCATTTAGCATTCCTATATCTGGTTGTATAGATGGGTTCTCATGCAGAATCTTCTGGCTCAAATGTGGACCTTCAAACAGCCCTAGGGTAATAGAAAACAACTTTATGGATTGTATTAGAATTGTTGAAATTATTTCCTTGAGACTGCATGGGGACTGTGGAGATCACTACACTGGTGCCAGAAGCCATATGCTTGGCTCTTCCACAAGTAACCAGGGCATAGAATTCTGGTGGTCAATTTTCAGAAAACAATGGGAAGTGGCTAAGCTGTGTATATTTCATCTTTTGACATTTCTCTAATATTTCTTTGCTGATACCAGCATTTCATGAAAACCCTTGGATGCCTATTGCACTGGGCATTAGAATAGACATGAGTTGCTGCCTGCCAAACAATGTTTAACTGATATAAGAAATAACCAATTCATTGGTGTCTTATTGGTAGATACTGTAAACAAGCCACAGTGAAATAATAATGTTTTCCAGTGTTTTACCTACTCTACTTTAGTAGATTCTTACTAAAAGTAAGAATTTTATTTTCAAAGTGTTTACCAATGGTTAGTGTTACCAGTGGTGGAGGAAGTATTCATATTACTTAGTTGGCAATAGGAGACTGCAAAAATGTTACAAGTTAGGTTTGGAAAATACTTAAGTAAAAGTACAGAATTATTAGCAAAATGTACATAATATACATGAACAAAATAAACATAAAATATCAAAAGTAAAAGAATTTACTCCAATCAAGGTTTAGAAACATCTCAAAGATGATCACGACAAATGGGGGGTACCTGAACTAAATTTCAAGTGTCATAGCAAAGGGTCTGAATACCTATGTAATAATAATACCTATGTGATATTTCAGTTTTTCCCTTTTAATAAATTTGCAAGAAATTCTAAAATTCTGTTTTCGCTTTGTCATTATGGGGTATTGAGTTTAGATTGATGAGGGAAAAAAAATGTAAAAGATTTTAGCATACGGCTGTCTGAATACTTTCTGAATGCACTGTAGGTGCAAGGTGATCACAAGCAGCAGATGTCAATCTATACAACGCAACACATTCCCACTTCTAGTGTAGACAGGAAGTTATCAAAAGATAATCCAAAATTATAGAGTTGGAGCACTTCCTTGACGCTGAAAACACATAAGGTCAATAGAAGGACCTTTGCAGGCAGTGTGTTCAACAGATTATAAATTAGAAAAATACAGCCGCCTTCCTTAGCATAGCCGTGCTAGAATTAAACAGAAAATAGGACAAATCTTGGAAAATTAAACATGACTGACAACAAATAAAATTGCATGTGAATAAGCATTAAGCTACGTAAATTAGTCCGCCACATCTTATAGAACTAGAGGTGTTCAGACAGCGACAGGTGTTCCGGCAGCAGGGCGAAATGCTGCCAGCTGCTTGTCTCCTCTATCTACCAAGGAGGATTTCATCACACAGCTAAACACACTGGATTGTAGTTTAAAATTGGGGAAATTGTTAGCAATATGACATGAGGTTAGAGCAAGTTCTGCTAAGCAGTATCATAAGCATTGTTTATTGTTTCAGAATGGAAAATCAGACTTGCCCCAACATGGTATTTCTGCCGGTAAAGAGGTCTTTCACTGAGAAAACTTAGTACCTGTAAAATCAGCTACTGTATCATTTCCCTCTCCTTTTTTTTTTTTTTTGTGGTTGCCATGTCACACAGTGAGTCTCTTTCTGATAAGGCACCATTTTTATAAATGGTGCCTTGTCAGAAAGAGACTCGTTGTGTGGGTATATATGCTATAATTAATGGCTTTATTAGAGATTAATAAATCATTTACTAATGATTTATAAAACAGTTATAACCCATTAATAAGAACAACTTTTGCCTTGCCAGGTTTGTGAAACTCCTCCTCCTGCATGATGCTTTGATTCATTAGGGAGACCTCTCCAGTGGACTGTTTGACTGCTCACTTTCTAGAAAAGTGCTGCAGGACATCTGGACAAAAATCCATTTAAAACTGATTATTAACATTTAAATTTAAATTCAAATTCAAATGTATTTTTATACCACCATCTCATATAAAAGCAGTTCAAAGTGCTTTACATAAAAACAGAATAAAATAGCAAAACTCATACACAGAAACAACCATGCATACATATACTTCAATACACATACATAACTTCCTTGCTGGTCTGTTTCAAGCTACTTTTGTAGTTCCTGGGGGTGTTTTTGAAGATGTTCCGGTCAATTTGCAGTTTTGATTTTCTCCACCTCCTCTCAGCTTTTCGGCAGTCTCTTTTCAGCTGCTTTATGATCTCAACATTTCCCCACGGTGCTTTACATTTGCTAGAGATTTTTTTAGATCTCAGTGGTGCAGCATTATTAATACTGTCTAATGGAAGAGAATTAAAGCGTTAAGCTAGTTCATTAAAGGCAACAAGGAAGACTTTTCAATGAGAAAGTGAGATTAAAAAGACTGCAGTGACGGCAGAAGTACCGTTTCTTGACATGACTACTGGTGATGGCTCGATCAGCAGCTAAGACGACACTGAAGAAAAACACAGTAATGTTCCGACAATGCAACATCATTGACAGTTCTTACTCTGATATCAGTACCCATGGAAATGACAAAGTGACGTTCATTTATAATGACAGAGTGGATGGATCATTGTAGAACCCTGTATTGATGATTTATTAATATTTATTTATAATTGCAGGTGACTAATTTAACATGCTTTAATTGACATCTACCACAAACTGAGAAACCCATCACCCTTAGTTAATGACTAACTAACATTTATAACTGCAAACTGGATGGCTTGGAGGGGTTACCCTAATAAATTTATGTGCTAGCAAAGTGTCATTTAGTTTATTGTTTTACTCTGTCATTGTGTGAATTTTGTACACCATGATGTCCTCCTCAATCTGCTCTACGTTAGACTTCTTTGTTTGTTTACTCTCAATGTATAATTATAACCCACCCTCTCAACTTCTCTTGTCCCACTGTGCCCATCAAATTCAAAACATATTGAGCTGAAAGAGTGCTCTGCAGTCGCAACTGTGACAGAGATTAAACCCATTAATGACTGACGACAATATTTAGTATGTTAAGGAAAAGCCCCACAGAACCTTTTTTCTGTAAGAGGTGGAACACAAAATTTGCTGTGGAAACTATCAAGACATGTGGCTACACATGACAAATTCAAAATTTTTGATTTCACATGTTTATCATGTAGACAAATCTGATTTTCTTTTAAAAATGCAAAAAAGACCAAAATCAGTTCAACATTCATAGGACATGATAAATATTCAATTTACACTGGATCAAAGTACACATTATTGAAACTGAATTTGGTTTCAATCCAATGGCACCATGCATTGGATGTAACTCCTTGTAATTTTTGAGATACAGCCATTTCTGTTTCATACTACATTTAGTCTATTTAGTATAATTGAGTATATTCAGAGTTACTAATTTTATAATTTTTCACTTAAACACAAAAATACAGATTCCTATGATCACGCTTAAAAAATAATTATGCACTTAATGACCAGATAGACTCAAGTAAGAATTAATTTTAAAAAAGAAAAGAGAACACAGCACAGTACAGGTACCACATAAAGATGTATAACAATAATGAAACTACTAATAAAACTAATAATTATAATAATAGGGTGAGTAACAATACTGATAAAACTAAATATAATAATAGTAATGATAATCATAATAATTGAAGCAGTGGTTGTTGAGCAGGATCATGGAGGCAGTAGGTGTTTTGCAGTCACAGATCCAGACTTTGCAACACCAAGGGCAGAAATACTTGCAGAAAGCAACAGGAGGAGAGAGGAGAGAGACGAGAAAGCACAAAACTACGTAAAAAAGTAGTCAAGTTAGTAACAAGTATTGATGTGATATGAATGCATACAGATGGAGAAGAAGAGGAGGAGAGAGGAGCTCAGTGTATAATGGGAAGTCCTCCGGCAGTCTAGGCCTATAGCAGCATAACTGGGGGCTGGTTCAAGCCAAGCCTGAGTCAGTCCTAACTATAAGCTTTGTCAAAAAGGAAGGTTTTTAGCCTTGCAGACATTAACAATGGATGACGTGGACATCCATTGTTGTCACCTTTGGGCTGAGGAAGAGCGCAAAGGTGAAGAGCCTTTAACCGTACCTCATTCAAATGACACAGGATAAGCCATTCCTCACTCCCGTGACAGCATTAAAAACAAGTCTCATCTAATGGAGCAGAAGCTGCTGCAGTAATATACACTACTGGCTTAGCTGTATCAGATCAGCTGTTGGCCAAGGTGCAGCCAGTCCAGCCAAAGAGACAACGGCCAACGGCACATCACCTGATGGGGGTCCACACGCCAAAGTTAAAAAGAGCCTGCTTGGGAGAATCTGTAAATTCTTTGATAGGATAATGAGGACCTTGTGAGGAATGAAAAAACATGAATAAAGAAATGTGAGTCTCCTATTCATATAGGCTAAGTGTAAACAACAGTCATGGAGTTTTTGGAGGAACCAGAGTGTGATTGGTTGTTAAATCTCCTGGGAAGGGATGAAAGGACAGCATTCTCTCTTTCTCTCTCTCTCTCTCTCTCTTGCTCCCCTCTTCCCCACTCTCTCTTCCTCTCTCCCCCCTCTCTCTTTCCCAGAAGATTTAACAATCATTCACACTTGGCCTCGTGTGAATAGAATGACTCTAACGACTCTCGTTACAACAACCATGAGCACTAACGAACCAAGTGACATCAATGGCCTTGATAACAACCCCATCAGACGTTAAACACCTGGGACTCCCCACCAGTCAGTCATAACTGAAGAAGTCCATGAAGGGTTGAATTAAGGGTGAATGGACTTGGTTGTAGAAACCTGAAGACATTTCACCTCTCATCCAGGGAAACTTCTTAAATTCTTCAGTTCAGAACTGAACTGAGGCTTCTTCAGTTATTCAGTTCAGAACTGAAGAAGCCTCTTGGATCTACAGCCGGGTCCAGTTGCCCTCAATTCAACGCTTCTTGGATAACCATGACCTGAATGACTGAGAATCTTTACAGACATCATGTTCTTTGTTTACCTTGTTAAATTATTTAAAAGCAACTTTGAATTTCTGAACTGATGTCAATAAACAACAAATTCACTTTAATTCCCTCCTGCATGTGCATTGGAGATGACATCATGACTGTTTGATTTAAAACCAACAATCCAAAACCCAAACAAATACATTTTTAATACTATTTTTAAAAACCACCTAATTTATGCTAACAAAGTTGCCTATTAATTTTAAGTTGTTCTTTTAATAAACTCAACTCATCATTTCAGGTCTTATCTCACCCCTGGTCTGAATGTTTACAATATTTACAGCAAATTATCACAACTACCTAATTCTTTAATCCTTTGAAACTTATGGAATAAAGTATCTTAAAATAGGTACTTTCAGATGTGTTTGTGAGTTTTGGAAGGATGAGATACCTTAAAAGACTGCACTTCAGTCTGTCCATAAGGCTGTCCTTTTGATCAAAATATTTCAACAACTACTTACCTGATTTCCATTAAATTTGCTCTGAAATTCATGTCCATGCAGATGATGAATATGCATTTCTTAGTAACTATGAAATCTTTTCTTTGACAAAATCCATGTCAAATCTTCCCATTTAACACAAAACAAAGAAAATTTGATCGATTGATGACATCTACCCATTCTCTCATTTTGTTTCTCAGTCACTGAAACTGTTTTACATTTTTGTTTCAAACAGGGAAATGTTATTGATAAAAATAAAGAAGAAATACAGGAGAAAAATCTGAGGCTACAAAGTATAAAAGGCATTTACAGTGAGGTCCAAGTATTTTGACAGTGATACAATTTTCGTAACTTTGCATCTGTACGCCACCACAGTGGATTTGAAACTAAGCCATCAAGATGTGGCTGAAGTGTAGACTTTCATCTTAAATTCAAGGGTTTAACATAACTATTGAAGTAACTGTTCAGGAATTACAGCCAATTTTGAACACAGTCCTTTCTACAGAAAAGGCTTTCCATAGATTATGACCACAGCCCTGGTAAAAATATAGTATTAACTTATGAAACTGGAAGTCTGGAGTCACATATTGAATCACAGTAAATTATTCACAATTTGGCACATCTGTCAGCTTTACACAACACATATATTACTACTACTGCTATTCTAAAGCAAAAATTAAATCTAATTGATTTGTGGCAAACCTAGCTCCAGAAACCCTCTTTTTTTTTCCAATAGTGCACTCCCATCAGTCAGAACAATGCATCTGTTGGCCAATTTCCTCTTACAAAATACTTTTTTAGTTAAAACAATCAATATTTCAGACTAGTTTCAAAGTAAGCAACAAGTGGTACGAGTTAGAAGAATAACTGGTCACAGACGTGCTGGACAGCCATATAATAACCAGACTGACAGTTTAATGATACCCAACACTATAACACCACTGGCCACATCATGCAGAGTGTTTTGCATGACATTCAGTCTGCATAAAAAGAAAGACATTTACATGTGTACCCATCACCTTGAGAGCATCTAAACCTTAAGTCAGTTAATTAGTTGTATTTTAAAGGACTAGCTAAACATTTTGGGAAATATTCTTATTCACTTTCTTGCGGAGAGTGAGACGAGAAGATCACTCTCATGACTGTACACTAAATATGAAGCTACAGCCAGAAGATGGCTAGTTTAGCTTAGCATAAATGCTCCAGCTCCTGAAATAGTATAGCCATAGAACCTTCCCAAATAACACAGTCTTTGCAGGGACATTGTTGCAACGTTATATGTCACTATAAAGTCACATGTAACATTAGGTTGCTACCGTGTTAAATTTGAGAGTGTCATCAGCACATCACCTTAAATGTCACCAGTACATTGTCCCAAGGTTTCCGCCACTTTTTGGAGAGGTTGTGATGTCACTTTATATCGCCGGGATGTCACATAAAATGTCCCTATTAGCACAGAGTTGTTGCAGGGACGTTAGTACAATTTAACTAATAGTGACGTTTTAAGTGTAATGTTAGAGTAACGTTGTTATAACATCATAAATGAATGAACGTCATAATCATGAAATTGCAGGGACATGCTGTGTTTTTCAGGGTTGTGTCCTTCACTAGCATCCATGTTTCTGTCACCCACTTAACCATTAAAGCCTTTATAACGAAATGAGGATAAACTACTAACATCCTGTAACATAACGTGGAAAATGGGGAAAAATGTATATGTTTCAACTAATTAGAAATAAATATTTTGCTCTCTCCATATAATGAAAAACCAACCTAACTCACTTCAACTATAAGTACCTTTACAATACAGATAGGGCATATATGGCTTTAGAATATCACAGTGCATTTAACAATTTAATGTTTATCTGTGAAATATAATAGCTTGAAATCATGCACTAGATATTTAGCAGTCTTTATTCAGTGTTATTTATGTATAAAACAAAAAATGCCAGTACAAAGATCCAGTGTTTTTTAACTGATACGTTATTCATCATAAACTAGTCATGGATAAGGTTTCCATATAACGCAGAGGCTAAGCATGTATCTCAATACATGCAGTTCCAGCCTTGTCAAGGGAACCTATACTTGATTTTGTGCCCACTCCAAATATCATCTGGCTATGTGTATGAGTGAGAAAGGGAAAACAGGGAGAAAGTTTGGTGGGATGTGAGAGTGACAGTCTGAAAGGTTTATTGAATTAACATCCTTTACCATTTCTTCCTCAACAGTCACCATCATTTCAACAAAAAGTCTGCGGTGCCATGGTTTTTTGTGCTGCTCAGCCTAAAGGATTCAATTTCAAAGGAAAACAAATTATGTTTTCCTTAGTTTTTACACTTTTTACAATCTGCAGGACAATATCTAATAATAGGGGCAAGTATTGTAATACAAAATAAAAAATAAATACTGGAGCACAGTCACCATCATTTCAACAAAAAGTCTGCGGTGCCATGGTTTTTTGTGCTGCTCAGCCTAAAGGATTCAATTTCAAAGGAAAACAAATTATGTTTTCCTTAGTTTTTACACTTTTTACAATCTGCAGGACAATATCTAATAATAGGGCAAATATTGTAATACAAAATAAAAAATAAATACTGGAGCACAGAAAATTTAGCTTTTTATTGTAAAAAAAAAAAAAAAAAAAGATAAATTCCAATATTACATGTAGATTCGTGATTAGTTAGCTTGTACACTCTCATGTCACAGAGCTTGGCCTTCTTTTTCCCAAAGAGGCTGTATGCACACCACTGCCACTGCCACCGACCCATTTTACACCCTCCAATTAGGCTTGGAAAAAGAAGCTGTGGAAAAAGTCATAAAGTGTTAAATTACATATCACAATGTCCAAAAAATTTTTACCCAATTAAATAATTCCTTCAAAAACTGAAAATTTTAATTACAGCTTGCTGGAAGAACTGTTTGTCTGGGGGGCTTATACTGTGGGATCACTGTCACAGTTTTTAATGGACTTTAATGAACTGAAAAAGTACCGAGAGTAGGATAAAAGCACAGCGAGCAGTTCTAACAGCTTTTATGTATGTGCTGATGCGCATACGTGTTACCATGATTACCAAATGATTTTCATAAATGCATCCATGGCTTATACAGATCAAATATAGCATGGTTGGTTCATTTACTTTCACACCGTGAACAAATCGCACTATCCACTGACAGCAGACTGAGACCCACCTTTATAAGCCTACTCGCTTTGGTTTTTGGGTCTGCACCAGCCCAAATGAACCATTCTAACCTGGCAAACAGACATGAGTTCATTTTAACTGAACCAAGCAGGTTAGGTGTGAAAGAACTCTAAAACACCAAAGTCACACAATAACACAAACTAACTGATTGAGGAAATGGATAGACCAGCAACTCCTGTGTTCTGTGAGGTAAAATTATTGTTTTTGTCAAAAGGAATCTGGTGGCTTTAAAGAGAGCACAGACTGATATAAGGTTAACAGCTTTCAGTTCTCCGTCAGAAAGGGCTGTCTGACGGCAAGGTAAAGCAGTGAAAATATTCTAAACAGTACACTTCAGCTGATATAGTTTTTTAGGTGGGGCTTTTTTAGGCGGCTAAAATTCCTTTAGCTATTTTAGCTAGCTTGCTAGCATCAATGCCAGGCCGCCATCTACTGTATGTAACACAATTACCATGGCTAAGTACCTTATACAGCCCCACTTAAAAAAAATCCAAATTATCCCCAATTTAAGGCATACCTTACCTTGAATGGGACAAATGGGAATTTTCCTTGAAAATCCAAAAAAGCCCAAACAAATAAAAAATCCAAGAAGAGGCGAGGTTTCCAAACATAGACAAAAATACAACAAGATCTGGTAGTTGAATAAGCAGGTGTTTGGTTTGGACATTTCATTTGTAAATGGTGGCTGCAATGCTTGCGTCCATCACAGCTATCACTATGCAATTGATCAATTAAAATTCAAACCCAGACTCATAGCTAAACCACATAAATAAAAACAACTTTAAAATTTCTTTGAAATACTTTCATGTGTGTAATGTTAGTACAAGGCGTTTATCAATCCACTAAATCAAAATCAAAATGTACATTTACATTTAGTTGTAAATTGTAAAGCAGTTTAAAAAGCTTATAATGATGATTATATAGAAATAAATATTTTCTTGTTGCAGTGTAAAAATGCACATATTGTAACGATATTGTAAAGGATATAGGTTAGCTGTTTGATAATGACATTTTAACATTTTAACAAAGCTGCACAGACTCTGAATACCCAGTAAACTATCACATTTTAGCAATGTTGCAGCATAATGGTAAAGTTGCAACTGTATTGTTGCAGTAACTTCGATATGTCACAAATGAAACGTCAGAATCACGACATTGTAGGGACATACTGTGTTTCTAGGGTTGTAAAACTGCAACATGTAACTTTGACAGTTAAATTTTTGTATGGATTAAATTAACTATTTGCAAGTTTTGCTGTTGCTACATAGCCATCGTTAGCATTAACAGCTGTTTACTTACCGGTCTAGAAGAAACGTTGCGAGTTCAGCATCAAACTTCATTCCTTCACTCACTAAGAGCTGTCTCCAGGAGTGGAAAGCAACAAAAATGTTAACTGTTGTTTTGCTTTTATTTTTAGCACTTCTTTTTTTCTACTGAAGTTAGCACGCTAACCAGCTAGACCTAGCCCTGCTGGCCAGCCGGCCTGTCTCATCACTTTCTGATAACGAGTCAATGTAGCCCTACTTCTGCCCTGAAGAAGTAGCACTGCTCAGAGGGGTTATTCTGACCTCTTGTATTGTGAATGCCATGATTGTTGAAGCTCTTGGTAAGAGCCCATCACCACTAGCGGCAAGAAACCATGTTTGTCGGCAGAGCAAACTTACAAATAGCACCTTTAAACAAAAGAAATATAACATGTTAACTAGTGAACTTTAAAGGTGCTGGAGGGCAGATTTTGTTACCTTCTGACAAAGTCAGGTTAACTTTTCCCCCGTTTCCAGTCTTTATGCTAGGCTACGATAACTGGCAGCTGGCTATACCCTTAGTGCTATACTTCCTGGCAGCTATGAGAGAGGTGTCGATCTTTTCAATCAACTCTCAGCAAAAAACCAAAGAAGCATTTTTTCTTAAATACTAAACTATTACTAGTTTAAGCACAGAAATTATCTGTTTATCTCTAGGCATTTTAAAGTCTATGCCTCTAAGAAGCTGAAGTAGCTGAGTACAGTGTGAGCTTCGCATTTGGAAAAGAAAGGTTGCTATTGCATTCGACCGGGTCATCTGGTTGTGAGCAGAGATCCCACTGTAATACCTCTGCACATCTAAATGGAATTGGGATACATTTTATATATATTTCCACACAGAATTCTGCACTGCCAGTATTTAACAGAGGTTCAGATAGTTTATTTAGGTAGACAGTGAAATCGCTAATGTACTCTACAAGCAATGCTGGAATCCAAACAGCTAATATTTTCATCTGCTGAAATATCCTGAAATATCCAGAGTCAGAGTCACCTTAGTTAGGTCAAATTACATGATTGTGTAATAAGTGGAATTATGACACAAGTGTAAAACAAACATGCTTATTTAATCAAAAGGGTCTATTTTTTGCTGAGTAGAAACGGTTCAGAGATTTGTATGATGCATTTTTGGGCCTAAGGATGGTGCTAGTGAGATATTCACAGGATTTGGGGATATCTTGTGTACGAATGAGTAAATAATGCTACAATACTGTTGTCATATGTTGAACATCAGAATAAAAAATTAAAATATAGGTGAAATCTGCATGAGGAAAATTGACCTCTGAAATGGCAAAATGCTTTTAAAATGCAGAATTTATTAATCATTAAATCATCAGTTAATTGTTAAGTCATTATACAACTGAAATGAATGAGTTTGTGATACACTGTAACACACACAGCACCGTGTACTGTAGTTTAAATGCAATCCAACTGTAAAATCACAAAAAACTGTGAAACAACTGAACTAACAAACAGAAAAACAGTTTTCTAAGTGGACACAGTGAGATTTGTCTTCTGCAGATCAAATAAAAGTTTTTGAATCGACTTTTAAGTTGATTGGATAGTGCATGGAATTCATGGAAACTCATGGTCAAGGAACTGCATTTCTCATCATTTCTCCCTAAAAGCACATTGGAAAATCTTTTTTATAATTAATTCTTACTTGAGTCTATTTGGGGATTGAGTGCATAAATGTTTTTGAACATGTGATCATAGGAACCTGTATTTCCACTAGTGTTTTTGTGAAATATGATAAAATAAGTAACTCCTTTTGACTAATGACTAAAGAAATGATGTTAAGAAAAATCTGCGCTGTAGCCTCATACGTTGACCAATTTGAACATTTTCAGTGGATTTATGCTTAGCCTGTGCCTGTTGGTCATGAAACACTGTGGGTATGATTGACTTGGCTCACTTAGAATGCCCAATGTGTGGTAAGTTAAATTCATGATTAATTCATGTAATCACTGTGAAGAGGAGCAACAGTGCTAACCTTAACTCATAATAATAACATCCTCAATTTTATTGCATTGTTGTGCAGTTTCTGTACATTTCACAAACTGCTAGGCTTGGACCAGGTGTGACTCCATTCCTCCCATCTCCTTACACTCAGTGAAACTATACAGTGTCAGCTGAGTGTACTGTCTCCTCTCTGGATATGAATTCTCTGCTGCAGCTCTTTTGTTTTTTTATCATGACATTTTTTTTAGTCATGACATTTTCTATTGCTCCTACTCTGTAACGGATACAACTTGAAATGTAGCGAAGTACAATACTTGAAACAAATAATCCTTAAATTAACATAATATTACAAACTTTTAAAAATACTCAAAAAAGTACAAGTACACAGTAAATGTAATTCACTATTTTCAGCCTGGGATATTAGCACACCGGCAATAATGGCAATGTATCATACCTGATAGCTGCAGCGCAGCTGGGAACTGAGACAGATGATACTTTTGAACACAACTTGGCAGCCCCACATTTGTTTAATCTCTTCTCTATCTCCAATCTACTGAGCTACTCTGCCTAATGTTTTAATACCTAAAATTGTATTTTCTTTATTTTTATTTTACATTTCACAGTGAAGATAGATCATAAAGAGTGGGAGTGAGAGGATGACATTCAACAAAGGTCCCCACCTAAAATCAAACCAGGGATTTTGTGAAGACACAGTATATGTCTTAGACCACAAGACCACACTCTTGTGGGCGGCAGTTAAAGGGTTGTTTACATAGGCACATTTAGTTCAAAAACTCATGAGGAATGTGATCTCCTCTAAGTAGTTTTCCTAGTCTTACATGCTGCAAGCATTAGCTGGTGTAACCACCGATTTCAGCTATAGACCGCGTTGCTACAGATTTGCTCTCAAGACTTTTGGTTAATTTTGGCCCATTTACAGCAGTGTTTATTAATGTGCACTGTCCCTCTTACATAAAAAAAATCATATAAAAATAACATAAATAGACTAAAGAGTGTTTAAGACATTTGATTTGGAGGTTTGATCTTCTTAGGTATCTTAATTCTATAGGCTGTGATAACCTCTGGCCCCGAGAAATTTTTAAATTGTAGAAAATTAAATTTTGCAGCTGTCAGGTTAGACAGTGTGCAAGAGCTCAGAAAACTCTTCTCCTGTGCTGTGCTTCCATCTCTCTCCTCATTCCTTATCTTCCAACAATTGACTATTTGCCCATAGTTGAGTAAACAAAAAAAAAAAAAAAAAAAAAAAAAAAACTCAATCTGGAATGGCCTGTGTTACCAACAAGGCCCTCCCAGGGAATCTTGTATCCTTCAATACCCTCATACTCTTTCCATACAACACATCCCTTGATCCCTCCCTCGCTCCTGTCTCCATCACCGGCACCTTCTAGTACAGCTGTGCTGACTCAGCAACTCAGGCAGAGCCCTGGCCAGTTTAACTGTAAAAGAATTAAACTGGCACTCTTCCAGAGCCTCTCTGTCAATGTGTACATTTACATTAGTGTTTCTGTGTACTCTAGTACTTCTACCTTTATCCTACCAGAGTATAATGAGAAAAAATCTCCAGCGCAAGGACTTTGTTTTGACCATGTCAGGACCCAGGGTCATAACTTGGCCAAGTGCTAAGTTGCAGGTTGGTGCACAACTTTGCTGTTACAGCAACATAGTTACGTTGATTGAGGATAGTTTAAGTCAGGGTTCCACAACTTAATCACATCATGCATTATCTGCAGCTGCAGGGAAGACTCTTCTGTTGAATGCAGTGTGTTAGTTATTACTTCAGAAGGAGAGCAAACAGCGTGGCACTCACATGCTAGGCAGCAATTTTCAGTTGTTTGTGCTTGTAGTGATTTAGTATCAGAGAGGGATTATGTTGCTCGTATAAATGGAAATATTCAAAGAAATGAGTGTATGTTTGTATATTTTTAGGCTGTGTCTTTATTTCTGATCCCCTGTGTATGATAACTTTAAATGGTCATATTTTAGTACAAAAGCCCCGTTTTGATCCGATCCATTTGCCCTGTTAAAGTTGCTGCATCACGTTGTTATGACAAACTCAACACTTCCTGTAAGTGTTTCTAATTAAAAGCCCTCCAGCATGTCAGTGGAGAGAAATCCTTCATTTCATAACAGGGCTTTTATTATGAAACATTTGGAGGCAAACCATATGTAACAACAGCTGGGCGTGATTAAACTGGATCAGAATGAATGAATCAAATGCCACCATTGTGTCAGTTTCACCCTTGTTTTTTCCCTGGCCTGTATTTGGGTGCTGGCCTTTATTTGTTTGTGTCAACCTTGCCCTTGGCCATTACCTGATACCAAGCTTTTAATTGACAACCAGTTTTTATTTGAGGAAATACAGTAGACAGGACTGTGTCATACTGCCATCCATTCAAATAGTTATTCTTATACAAACAAACACAGCTGTGGATGTGTTTTTAGGGTAACTCAATCATTTGATTTGTTCTGCACCTGTTCCATTATCTTGTGACATTGTGAGTGACATCTTTCATTAGAAAAACCCCCATGTTGATTAACTTATAATTAGAGAAATTATTAATGCAATTAACAATAATGTTCTGGTAATACTGTGCAAAGATCCATACAAAAAAGTGGCCCTCTAAATACTGCGCATCTGTGTAAGCAGTATTACAAGGCTGTAGAGCCAGTTGAATAAATTCTTAATGCCAAAAACAAATGCAGTTTCCAATATGTCCTGATATTAAAGTCCTTACAGCAGCTGTTAAGTAGAAGGGATATCACTGATAACGTTGTCGAGGGCCATCATAGACAGAAAGGCACATAATCTGAAGTGTTATATTGATACAAGTCCTCAAGAGATGGTTCCGTATTTAAGGAAAATAGTTTACTGGAAAAAAAGCCAAGGATCATCCTAAATTTTTATGTGGATGACTTTGAAACCTGTAAGCCCTTGGCACCTTGCGATTGAAGCAAAAGCTTTGTGTGGTTTATTGGGTATTAGCTAACTCGCCTCCTTGGTCTCATTCCTCATTATAATCTTTCTAACTCTTCATTTTTGTGCAAAACCAAGCACAAAAACAGTGGGGGAAAAACACCCATGAAAACAGGAGCTTACTCCAGTTCTTACCTTTTTTTGCTTGGATCATTTATACATAAAGATGAGCCTGCATGGCTTGTTCTCATGGATCTGAACGACATCACAGAGCTTGTTGTTGCCCCTGTGCATAGTGATGACTTCCTGGCTTTTTTAGAAAGTAAAATCATAAAGCACTGGCAGAGATACAAAGAGTTGTTCCCTGACATCAAGCTGCTACCAAAACACCATCATTTGGAGCAGTGCCCCCAGATGATTAGGCTGTTTGGTCCAGTTGTTGGGCTGAGGATAGTGTGCTTTTAGGCTAAGCATAACTTTATTAAGCAGATTTTCAGACACATAAGCTGCTTCAAGAAAGTGCCCCTCTCATTAGCCTCAAAGCATCAGATGATGATTGAGCTCTCCATGACTGAGCAAGTCTGACCTAGAGGTCTTGGCTGTATTCACTTTACCAGTAGAATTAGTCAACAGGAGAAAGCACAAGTCATCAGGCAAAGGGGGATATGACAGTTTGCTTTTGTCCTCTTTATAAAATATGGTTATAGGATGGTGCAGCACAACCTTCTTACTTTGCGCCTTCATTTATCATTTATTTATTATAAGTTATTAATAAGTTATGTATATAGTTTTATAATTCATGTAATGTAATACCTAATACCAGGGTGTCTGCAGGTAGTTAAAAAGTCTTAGAATGTTTGAAATTCCATTATTTTAAATAGTAGGCCTTAGAGGTTATGTAAAAGTCTTAAAGACTATCAGAGGTAGCATTTCTGACGTTCAAATTCTAATCTTACTACTTAAAATAATCCTGCTTTTATAATGACGTGCTGCACTTACCTGTTGGGAAAATGAGCCAGTTCACATTACACTAACCTACAGAGAGAAACCCCAAAAAATTATTGGTATTAGTTCTGTCCCCAGTTTTATGTGAAACAAAGATTTATACCAGAAGTAGCTTGCTTTCTAACCAAAAGGAAACTGTTAGAACAGTTCATATGATAATCTAGTTAACAACCCGCCAAATTCCTACCTAACACTGACCTCTGTCATGGACCAGGTATAAAGTACTAACCTTCATACTGACCTACAATGATGGTTTGAATTGGGAAAATGTGATTTGTCCAGAAATCAGCCTGAAATTTAGTTAAAATTTGTTTTTAAAAATGTTTTTCAAAATATTAAATTTAACTCTCCTATATGTGCATTCACCCTGTATTCTGCTGGTTATCATTAGCATACCCGCATGGAAAGCAGCATAGCTTCTAATACCAACCGTGCTAGGGAGCCTGAGTTTTAGTAATTTATTTATTTATTTGTATTCTTCCGTTGGTAAAAGTGGTGCTCCAGCATACCCTCTATAAGTTAAGCAAGTGAAATTTTCAGGGGAGGTATAGAATGGTGCACACATGTCAAGACCAAAAATAACATATGTCCACCATCAGGTGGCGCTTTAATCAAGATGAGTGCGATTTGGCCAGTGAGTCTCACATTGGCCAAATCGCGTCCGTGCTGACCTTCCAGTTAGTCGTCGGTTCAAATCCCAGCTCTTCCAGTCCGCATGTTGAAGTATCTTTGGGCAAGATACTGATCCCCAAATTGCCCCCGATGTATCCTCGGTGTGTGAGTGTGTGTGTGTGTGTGTAGAAAGTGTCGTATGTACAGAAGTGGGCTGTATGAATGTATGTGTGAATGGGTGAATGTGCCAGTATTGTAAAGTGTTTTGAGTGGTTTATAAGTGCAGTCCATTTACCATTCATCTATGTTATGCAAAAATTACACACTGTGGTTCGGTGCAAAATTTGGTGCATGTTGGCCACTAGGTGGGCCTTTACACAAAGCTGAAAAATAACTACTAACAATAACAACTTTTTAAAACTCATATTAGGTTGAAGTCCAATCTGCGTAAATTATTACACGTAATATCTAAGGATCCTGATGATTTTCAGATCACAAGTCTAAACAGGTCCACTCAACCCCAAGTCCAGGGTTTATGCCAGGCTGGGTTAATCACATTTCTGGAATGCCGCTCAAAAACATTCCAACCTTGGTTGAATGCTTTCCAATATCTGTGCTGCTCTTAACCTGAGACTTGCATGACTTGTGCCTGTGAACCTGCAGGCCCAAGTTTGATTGCCTTGATGGCTCACTGGGTGTGAATTGCATGGGGGACTTGGACCCCGTTAATACTTGCCTGCAGCTCTAGTTCTATTTATTCCTTCCCTCGTTTTTCCTAGCCTACTCTATTTTATTTAACAACTTTTTTAATATACAGTAAATTTGCTTTGTTGCTGCACTCAGTAATTGAAAGGCTTTTACCACTAAATTTGAAATCAACAGTGCATTCAGAAAGTATTCAGACCCTTTTACTTTTTTTACACATTTTGTTATGTTGCAGCCTTATGCTAAAAAGTAGGATTTTTCTAAAAGGATTTTTACTTTGAATTTAGTATTTTTACATTGCTGTATTGGTACTTTTACTTAAGTAAAGGATCCAAATATTTCTTCCACCACTGTTGAGAACTTAGTTATTTACATTGTGTAAGCCAAAGTCAAAGTTTACATACATTCTTTGTTGTCAGCACATTTGCCTTATCCAACCATAACCAGATACTGGTTACAATTATTAATACAATTCACTTACCTTGTTGATCATATAACATTTTAGTGATGTCTAGTGGATCTTGGTTCTCAGCTGATTCGTGGAGGTCCAGCAAGGCCTCTGCACCTTTTGTGTGTTCTCTGTTGATCATCTCTGGACTTCATCCTCTGCTCTCCCCATATTTCTGAAAACCGAGGTTAACTGTAGGAGCCCAGTTTATAGACTGAACGTCTTTTAAAGCACTAGGGAAGCCTCAAGAGAATAACAAAGCCGTAATTAAACGCTTGAAGAAATAACATTGCAGCCTGCAAAACACTCTGTAGTTAGATAGCGTTAGTTATTGTTTTTGTGTATTGTTGTTCAGTTACAGGGGTACAAACTCCAACAAGGCAAAGGAAAAACAATAGCTTTAATTTTACATAGGATACAGTTAGCTGAACACAAACATAGCTTGATGCCCTTTTTTCCCTTATGAACACCAGTTTGTTACTTGATAAAAGCTCTTTCTGGTTTCTTGGTTTGATCGATTTGACGAACCACAAACGACACAAACCATAGGCATTTTGAGAGCTTGTCATTGTGGTTCTGAGGTGTATGGTCATATATGTAGAATATAAATCATGTGTGAAAATAGAGCTATGGCTCAGAGGCCATGGGTCGGGGGTCCTCAGAAGGGGTCTTGCAGACCCCAAAGGCAGTTAATGCTTTGTAACTAAAACCATATGTGCCTGACAGTTTTTAGGAAAACAACTGTCCTATTTAAGAGTCGGTGACCAAGGCTGAATTTCAGAGTGGTTCATTGGCTTCACACCCTCTCACAAGCAGATCTATAGATGCTTGACTTGACGCTGTTCTTCTTTATAATAAACCTTTATATGTAATCAAGACAGTGTCAGCGGAGTCTCCTTCATCCTCTTCACATCATCAACACCATCAAATAAACCACAGTTCCTATGCAGAATATCACTTCATGCCCTCCATCTGCAGTTTGTGATGTCATACACAAACAAACTATTGACTTGGGTTTGGTTGAATTACATACAAGAAGTGCTGCTCCATCCTTTCTGTATTGTGAAATGCCATTGTGTTTTGGGAAATGTTATTGTGTTTTCTGAAATGTTGTTTTGTTTTCTGAAATGGTTTTCTGTTTTGATCCTCAGGGCCACCGTAAGCAGGAGCTCAACATTGGCAGCAAGAGGAGCAGTTCTGATAAGATATCCATCAAGCAGCAGAGGACCAGAGCTTGAAAGAGAGGTGACTGCAGAGCATCAGTTGCAAGGGGAAGAGTGAAGGGAGCCTATATCTCTGCTAAGGCACAGCCACAGGTGAGGAACAGATCATCATGAAAATTACACAAACATTCCAGCAAAGACATAAATTTACTCATGATTAGAAATTAACTTGTGTTCCCAAGATTGCTTGACACAAATGGACTCAGTGGGTCCATATTAAAGAGCAAGTGTCCCAGTGTATTCATTGTGACATGAATAGTGTATTCCAAATGTGTTATCATCATTCTGTTATCAGCATCATCAGCAAACAAATCACCAGATGTTCCTTATTTTTAGGTGCTTCAGTATTTTCCAAGAGGAGTGGGGAATTTTCCTGAAGCCAAAAGTCATCAAAGAAGCCAAAAACCTTACCAAGACACCCATGTTGGACTCCCTAATCTAGTCAGTATAGGAGAACCCAGATGAGGATAAGGCATTCTCATGAAAGCATTAGCTGAGGTCAGATTTGTTTGTATAAAACCAACTTTGATCTTAAGACACCAATGCAAAGTTTTCTTTCCATTGAGTCTTAAACTGAGTGACAGTAAAAAAAAAGAGAAACTCCTCCAAGTCTGGAATCCTACCACTGAGGAGGAGAGAGGGGAATTAACAAATCTGCGGGAGAGAGAAGAGGTCAAGTTAGTAATGAGCATTGATGCCATATGAATGCGTACTGATGGAGAGGAAGAGGATTAGAGAAGAGCTCAGGGCATAATGGTAAGTCCCTCGGCAGTCTAGGCCTATGGCAGCATAACTAGGGGATCGTTCAAGCCAAGCCTGAGCCAGCTCTTACTATAAGCTTGATCAAGAAGGAAAGTTTCAAGCCTACCCTTAAATATGGAGAGGTTGTCTTCCTACGGGACCAAAACTGGAAGATGGTTCCACAGTAGAGGAGCCTGATAACTGAAGGCTCTACCTCCCATTCTACTTTTGGAGACTCTAGGAACCACAAGCAAGCATGCATTCTGGAAGCACAGTGTTCTAGTGGGGTAATAGAGTACTATGAGCTCTTTAAGATATGATGGTGATTGACCATGAGGGGCTTTGTAGGTGAGGAGGAGGATTTTAATTGATTTTTGCAACGTTATGTACGTGAAAAAAGGCAGTCCTTGAAGTTTGTTTTATGTGGGAGTTAAAGGACATATCCTGATCAAAGAGAACTCCAAGATTCCTAACAGGGGTGCTGGCGGCCAGGGCAATGCCATCTAGAGTAACTATATCATTAGATAATGTGTTTCTGAGGTGTTGGGGGCCAAATACAATAAATTCAGTTTTGTCTGAGTTGAACAGGAGAAAGGTTCTGGTCATCGAGGATTTTATTTCCTTAATGTATGCTTGAAGTTTAGCTAACTGATTGATTTCATCCGGCTTCATTGAAAAATACAATTGCGTGTACAAATGCTCACACCCAACCACAATGATGCTATTTGCAAAGCCCCTAAGCCTCAAACAGTGGCACAGATGTCCCTTTTGGGTGGCTGACAGTAGGTTAGCAACTTCACTTTAAAGGTGGCCCCACTCCGAGCTTTGATCCAAACAGCCCTCAAAGGAGCTACCACAAAGTTAAAACAGATACCAGAGGCTGATGCCTCCTTTAATTTGATAAAATCTGACCTCTGTACAGCTCAGCCAATCCTGACTATTCCAAACCTTTCCATTTGTATGTATCAGAAAAGAATTGCTATGCTAATGCCGTGTTCACCCAGCAATAAGGTTCAGGAAAATAATCCAGAGCTTATTTCAGTACCTCTCTAAAAAATGTCAAAAAGGGCATGCCACCGTGTTACAGAGGAGTTACCACTGCGGCATTTGCTTACCAAAAGCTTCCACTACAACAATGGGATTCACTATCTACCTGTATACCATGTTTACCCTACATGCACTTGTGATGCATACTCAATTTGTAGAAAACTAAATAACACTGAACTGAGTATGAGGTGATCTGTCTGCTCAAGACCATACAATCCTTCGCTGTCAGACTGTTAACCCAGCTGACAGAATGCTAGCCCACTTAGACGGGGAGCCACATGACTGCCAGTTTCTATCTGCCACTTATCTCAAAGCCCGAGAGGACTTAGCAAATGAACCCTTACTCCACTCTGACCACATCTCTTTGTTGATGGGTCCTATCAAAAAAGAAGAGGAACAAAGAAGGTCCTACTATCTGACCACACAAACTTTACCATTGTCAAAGCTTCACACATACCACAATCCTGCTCAGCCCAGCTAGCAGATACAAGCTTTAACCGAGGCCTACTTGTTGGCAACTGGCACATCCTACACTATCCACACAGATTTAGCTTACACTTATGGTGTTTCTCACCTTTTCAGCCTGGTATGGGCCCAGCGTGGTTATCAGAGAGCTAATGGCACCCCTATCTCACATGGACAAGCCATTTGCGCTCTCCTTCATGCAATAACCCACAGAGCCAAACAATTGTCAAGTGTGCTGCCCACAAAAGCGATGGTTCGTTTGTTGCCAAAGGCAACACAGTGGCTGATATGGTTGCCAAGGATGCAGCATTGTCATCTCTGCTCTAGGCAGTCCAAGTCATCGATGATGATTTGCCAACGACAGCCTTTTGACCATAAGTGTCAGCACAGGCGGCTGCTTCACCACAAGAATGAAACGTATGGCTCAAATGTGGTGCCACTCTAGACCCACGGTCATTTTGTGGCACCTGTATCCCTTTTAACTACCATCTTTCTCAATGCGCATGGTGAAGACGCTTGGTGGTCACCCTATCTAGCAGCCACTGTAGACCACATGCTACAACTGTGTCAGACGTGCATGACCTACAACAGTAGAAAAAGTCTTGCATCCCCAGTAGGTCATATTTCACAACCAGATGGTCCATTCAGACGCTCATAATGATGGACTATACAGAGATAATGGAGAGGAAGGCATGGAAAAAACACACTCATAATAAAGGACAGATTCGGTGCATGGATAGAAGCCTGTCCTACTGCACATAATGACGCAGAAACCGTGTTAAAGTTTTCTGAGTCATGAAGGGATCCCCAGGTTGTCTATCACCCAAAGTCACAGGGTATGGTGGAGATGGTGAATGGCACATTGAAAGCTAAATTGGTCAAAATATTCTATGACATCGAACTTAAACGGCTGGAAGCATTGCCATTAGCACTAATGCGCATGTGCATGCAAACTAACCATAACATGCAACTAAATCTGCATGAGATGCTAACTGGTCGACCAATGCCTGTCCATTATCTGAGAGGACCCTACAATGGGCCTCCACTAGAGTAACTTGAAAATGTATTGCAGTTAGTGAAACATCTAACTGCTACCCATAGCGCTCTTTTTGCCCAGGAGCCACAGAGGGGAGGCCTTCCCCCCTCAAGCCAGAAGTCCAAAAGGTGCTCCCAGGGAATTGGGTCTTCAAGCGAAACTGGAATGGACCTAGATGAGAAGGGCCTTATGAAGTTGTTGTTGGAATGCCTAAACCAATGTTTGTACTGTGCATATTATATGTTACATACTGTACATATTATATGTTACATATTGTGAATATTATATGTATCAGATTGGTTTACTCCTTCCAATATAGGAAGCAGTTGCAATGTTTTTAGGATTTGCCAACTTTTATAGATGCTTTTTAAGAAACTTCAGCTCTGTTGCTTTACCTCTACATGCCTTAACCTCTGCTGATGTCGATGTTTCATTGGTTCCCTCAGGCAGACCAGGCCTTCCAGAGACTAAAAAGGCATTTCACCTCCTGTCCTTGACTCCCTTGTGGTGGAAGTGGATGCTTCGGATATTGTTTTGGGGACAACAAGTTACATCCCTGCACCTTCCTTTCCTGGAAATTGTCTCCTGCTGAGAGAAACTATGTTGTGGGGAACAGGGAACTACTGGTGGTTATGGTGGCCGTGGAGGAGTGGCAGAACTGGCTGTAGGGGGCTGAACAGCGATTCTTGGTTTGGGCACTCTTAGGACTCGACTTAATTTTGTGTAAATTTTACTCGTATAGAATTATATACTTGGTATCACTGCTGTGAGGATACCCTCTGTTTGCTCATCAAAACCTTGCTCAATGAAAAATGCTTAATATGTTTAATTAGCAGTGACAGATAACACTAGCTGGAACAAACTAGTAACCATACACACACACAAAAATTTACACATTATTTTTGTTACGCATGAAATAACTGGATGGGATGTTCAAATGGCCAGTCATTCCACCACAGTGAACAAAAGCCATCTAGTGTGCACTACAGCACAGTAGCTGCAGATACCGCAACGAAATGCCAGAGGAGACTCAGAGTTGCCTCCAGTCCCATAGACAACCGAGAACAGAGGAGGGGCGGGGGGCGCAGTGTGTCTGGAGAGGAGCATGAGGTCTAGAGAAACAGAGCAGGAGAAAGAATAGGAGTTGTAGGGATTCAGGGCGACGCATTTCTGCTCTGAGCATCCAGACTCCCTGCGCTGTCCATGGGTCTCAGCGGGCTGCGGACCGCTCCCGGTGGACTGCCAGCGGGGCGGCTTAGCGGCTCCGGACTTTGGCGCAGGTTACGCGGCTGGACACAGTGACACCGCAGAGAAAAACCCGCGACAACTGACATTGTTTGCTGTCACAGTGAAGCAGCATGTCAGCGATCAGTCACACCGACTGCGGGGTGTGAAGGAGGGGAGAGAGAGGCTATGGACATGCCGGAGGATGACTCGCTGTTGGAAAACCGGACGGAACACGGGCCGGAGCCAAGCCAGGAGGAAGCGCGTCCTGCATGGGCTATCACGGCGCTGGCCAGCGTGCTGATCTTCACCACTGTTGTTGATGTCCTAGGGAACCTGCTGGTCATCGTGTCCGTGTTTAGGAACCGTAAACTACGAAATGCAGGTAAGAAGCTGAAAGCTATTGTTATGTACGATTTAGCTTTAGCGTGGGTAAATGTGTGTGGCAACAACAGAGAGAGACAGAGAGGAGCACGGACCATGGAGCTGGGGTTATTATACATGTGGGCTCTGCGGAGAAATGACATCCAGAGGTCAGCTGAGCTTTATTGTTATCGACAACAAATCATGACAGTCCAGTAAAGCGACAGTCTGCCTGCCTGAAGCCACAATAAAAACATGCTAACCTGATATCACATGCTGTTTTAAAATAAAATGAAAAGGTTTCCATATTGTGAATTAGCCGAGAGTGAATGAATGACTTTACACATTTGTATGGATCCTGCAGAAATGAAGGTGTTTTAATTCAGTCCTGCTCTGTCACTGCTTTAGCCTACTGAATGAGTTGTTTTCAACAGTCTGCCTCATCCATCACCGTTTCATCAAACTTGTCTGTCAAATGGCTCAATTTCCATTACATCCAATCTTTGCAGGTGCAGTGGAGCAAAGCCTCCATCAGGTTGAATGTTTCACCTAAATATGTGTGGTTTATTATGTCATAGTTATGTCATAGTTCAGAACATCAGATTTAAGCCAGGCTGATAGGGCTTGTTTAACTGTGGGCAAGACTGAAGTCTTTTTGTCTTGTTGCTATTGCATTCTGTCGTCTTTTGTGGTTAGGGTAAGGATTAACTAACTGTGGACCAGGAATTAATTAAAGTCAATAGTCTACCTCTAAATGTCTATTGGAAACATATTGTAAACAAATGTTTGTGAATACTGTTTTATTCATAAGGAATATTTTATAAGTTGCTGCCTTGTTGCCACTGGCTGTTTCCATTAAAATGGAAACATTATATCCAAAAGACCTGTTGAATAATATGAAAACATGTACAGACTTAAAACACCAGCCTTAGTTATGTAGGATAGAGGACTCTCTATACTTCCCATTCACTTATCATTGAAAGTTTGTCTCTCTTAATTGTATTTTTATTTGTTGGAATAGATGTAAACACAGAAAACATGAATGTAGTTGACCATGAATATTCATTTGACAAGGTTCATCCTGCTAGCCAAGCGGTAAAGATACGTTTGTGGCTGGGAACCTTTGTTGCACGTTCACTCTCTTTTGCCCCATGACTCTTGTCTCTATCTCAGCTGTCAAAATCCAACTCAAAACACCAAAAGATTATGAAACAGAAATTTTTGAAAACTAGTTTAACAAATAGAAATCTTAACTCAACATCCACCAAGCTTTTTCTGGAGCCTTCATTCACATTTCATGTTCTTCTTTAGCAGATAGAGTGTGCCCAGTTGTTGTGAAGACAACATGATTATAGGTTTAAAGGCCCCCTAGCAGCCTGTAGAGGTTGCCAAAGTCTGTACAACCCTCCAAGGGCATAACTAACATTTACCCCCCCCCCCCAGAATTCTATAACAGTTGTGTGGAAAATGCTCTGAAACATCATTTAGGAAGAACAGCATTTTCAGAAAATATGAATGAACAGTCATACAGATTGATAAAATAAAATCAAACAAACAATAGTTTTAATTTTTTTTTTTGTTGGTCAATATTTTCTTGATTAGTAATATGTTGGACAGAACCAACAGTATAATGACTATTGCACTTCTACAGTTTCACCATAATCTAAAGATTATTCTGAAGGTGGTGCTGGAGTAAGGATCATTAAAAATATTCTTCTAGCACATTTAATAATCCAGTATGTCATATAAGACTATGATATATCCTTTGTACAAGGGCGAATATTGCCTGGAGCTAGTACTAAGGGAAAGGTCAGAGGGTCATCAAAAATGTTAGGATTAATATCTTGGTGACCCTGAATATCCAAACAGTATTTCATGGCAGTCTGGTGAGTAGTTGTTGAGAAATCTGTGTTGGAGTGACAGACCTACCGTACCATCCTTGGGCCACACTTACAGTGGAGCAAAAAGGAGTTTTCTTTCTAGTGCTTCAGATGCTCTAGTTAGAAGTGCCAGAATAGATGTGCTTTATGAGAGTCACTTTCCTCTGTTTAGTCCAAATCACCTTCTTGTGAGAGCTTTGTGGCAGATTGACAGAAATACCAGCAGAGTCTCTGTGAGGTGCCTCTCCAAGTCTGACAGCAGCAGTTCAATTGTTTGATTTTGGCCTATCTGGTGCCTGCTCTTACACTCCCTTTGATGTAGCATCCACCACACAGATGCAGCCAGTACACAGAATGTAACAGAAATGATATGCTTCATACTTCTGTGTTTGTGTAATTTCATGCAGAGCTCAGAGACAGGACTGTGTCAAGGCATAGGTCTGTGGAAGGCTACAAAAAAAATTCTGCTTCAGTGAAGGTTCCCAAAAGCATAGTGGCCTCCATAATTCTTCTAAGGAAAAAGTTTGGAACAACCAGGTCTCTTCCTAGAGCTGGCTGTCTAGCCAAACTGAGCAATCAGGAGAGAAAGGCCTTGGTAAGAGAGGTGACCAAGAACCTGGTGGCCATTCTGACTGAGCTCCAGAGTTCCTGTGTGGAGATGGGAAGAACTTCCAGAAGGCTGCAACATTACAAAATGTAAAAAAATTAAAGGGTTTTGCACTGTATGCAGATAAAATTACATAATTGTTTATATCTATATCTATCTATCTATCTATCTAATAATACAAATGTTGCATTAAATATTTTTAAACAGGATTTTTTTTAAAAAGTTCAATCTTGACCATAGCAACAGCAGTTGAGAAAACAGTCTCACCATAAGGTCCATTTAGTACCTGTTCAGGAGCTTTCTATAATAATACATGATTTAAATTAAGACTGTATAACTGGGAAAACCCCATATGCTGATGAAGATCATGCTATTGAAAACTCTAGAATAGCTATTAAATGGATCTTGTAAGTGAGATTGTTCAGAGACGTTTATAAAAGGTGAATGACTTCTCTGAAATTGTGTACTTGATGTGAGTGTAGTGCAGATGTGTCAATAATACAAAAAAAAAAATCTACGTAGTGATTTTAGAATTGTCAGTGTCAGCATATTTAGACCTTTGGTCCAGACTGACTGAAATCTCTCTACAACTACTGGATTGATTGCAATGAAATTTGATACAGACATTCATGGTCCCCAGACAATGAATTCTACTGACTTTGCCTTGTGAAAATACTTGCAATACTTATGACACTCCCATCAGCCTTAGCTGTAATTTGTGTTAATTACTAATTTGCAAATTTCAGTGTGCTCACATCCTAGGCTAAGATGGTGAACATGGTAAACATTTTATCTGCTTAAACATTGACATTGGTAACATTGTCATTGTCAGTAGGTTAGCATGCTGACATGGCTGTAGACTCTTAGTCACATTATTTTTTTAGATGGGAGAAATGCTGACTTTTGTTTTATATATGGATCAATTATGTTTGCTGGATTAAGCTTTTTCAGAAATGTAGAGAGGAGTATGATCATGGAGGTCAAAAGAATTAATAAACCCATATTTATATTTTGCAAATTTGAGAGCTAACATTTGCTACACATTTTTTTATAAAATAAAAAATCTTATATTTAATTTAATTATCCTTATCATGCACAGGAGACCTTTGCATAGGTCTAGCTAGAATTACTATATTTTTCGTAGCCTTCTGGTATCTGGGGCACTGCCTGTATTTACTGTATCCATTCTTCCACAATGCGTTCCTCTGCTTTCTTTTCATCATGTGTTAAACTTAGCTTCTCTGCACACAAACATCCAAGATATCCTCTCCTGACATAAAGCCAGTTGTGCATCTTCCATTATTTTTTTTTTTAATTCAACCTTCTGACAGGTCACTATTGCCAGCAGAATGTGTATAAATGCTGTTAATGGTAACATTACATTGTATTTTATTTTATTTTACTTTATTTTATTTTTTAAAAGGCTTAACTATTTAAAAAGTGAGTGAATAAAAATTACAGTATATACAAATATAAAATAATTAGTTTAATTTTTGAGATGCCCAAAAATTTAATCCTGAGAGAGAGCCACAAAGATCCACCATATTTTGCACATTGTTCCAGATGTATAAAAACTGAAACATTCTTCCTTACTCATATAATCATTTTAACTTTTTTGAACTGTGTTTTAATCGCTATAGAAGAGTATGTGCAGTTCATTCATTTAAATGTGCAAGCACATTTTCCCAGTCACATATTCGGCTCTGGCAGATAATGAAATGAAACATCAAAATCCCAAATGCACTGAAACATCAGGCTTATAGGCACTCATAGTCTGCATAGTTCTGCAAAATAATCAAACAATCAAACTACCAGTTTTTTGGCTACCTTGTCAATTTAAGGATAGATTAGTTTTACAGTTGGAATTGGGGTAATGTAATTTTTACTGGAACAAGCCTGTAATTTTAGTCCTTCCCAAATCTGCCATGTAAGTAATTACTACTGCCGCAAAAAATTCCTGCCTCTTTGACTAACTGCAAAATGGCCAGGAAAAATAAGATCAGTTAGAATTAGTTCCATCTGAATTGACATCCTTGAGATTTGTTGCCATATTTCTGCAGAGGCCTGTACAGCTTCACAAACCATGTCATTGTGGATCCTATGCTTAAATTGCACGTGAAAGAGGCTGAAGTTAATCAGCTACATACCCTCAAGTGTGACCCAGTTGTGAGCTTGGTCCTGCAGCCATTCTGTATTGTTATTATTCAATGTCAGCTGTCAACTGCTGGAGGAATTTATGATGCACAGGCCATTCTTTATGTGGTGACAATACATAAATGGAGTAGACAGTTTCATCTTGGTAGATTTGGAGATAGGTTATATTAACATTGCCCCGACAGTCCTGCTCAAAGAAGGTTTTAAATTCCCCCAAACCCAGTGACTTTCCATCACTCCACATAGACTGAGATAAAACCCAGTTAATGATGATGTCATCAGGGTTATCTCATCATGGGCTTGGAGACTCCGGACTTCTGTGTCTACTTTAAGAATACAGTAGAAAGTGTCAAGAAAATTTACCAGACAGGCAGTGTTGAATGAAGAGATGCTGTGAAGTTGCAATATGAGGAGAGTAGGATCCACTGTTTATGCAGCTTTTTACTATAACAGGCACTGAAAGTCAGAATGTCTCGGCCTCTGCTTCAACCATTCTTTTTTTAAAACTGTGTCTCCTGAGTTCCCTAACTTTACGGAATTCAAATTCAGAATTGCTGATGCAACCCTTTAGACCCAGAAAAGGGTATTTTTTTAGCAACTGCACACAAATGCACCCCAGTCTGCTATTTTGTCTCCATCGAGAGAACATTTTTTAAATCATGAACTGGTACGTAGGGATGTCCTGATCCAGTTATTGTCCCCAATCTGAGTCCTTGAACATTGGATGTCCGCCTATACTCAGTCGGACACTTATATTTACCTGTATAATGATCAAATATGTATGTGAAATAATAATTGTATCCTTCTAAAATTTGAATACTTTGTTTTTCACAAGCTACTTGATTCAAATATATAGCTGTTTCAAAACTATAAAGTTGATCAGCATAAATTAGTGATATAATATGAATGAAAGCCTAACTACAAGTGGGACTCCTGAAACTGATTTGACGTGATCTGTAACATAGAGCCAGGATGTATCAATCTGTTTGAGTTGTTGGGACTACAAAAACACAAGTGTACTTGTACAGTGGTGTTACAGAGTGATTCTTATTTTACCACATAAACAGTCTTTGGCAGAGTACAGGCACTGGCTGTAAAGAGCACACAAACCTGACAACAGAGAGGAGAGATAACTGATTTTTTGCCATCAGAGCTTACCGAATCTGTGTGAGAACAGGTGTGACCACATAATTTTTCACATTCACACAGTCTATGTTTCACTCATGGATATGGAGTGAAATGCTTGCAGTGCAGGGAACTGCTGATAACAGCAGTGTTAGTCCTTGCTAGTCCTTGCTAGTGTTGTCCTTAATGATAAGGACAACACTAGCAAGCATGAGTGGACAAAACATACGAATGTTCCGCAAAGAAAGGATCTTATTTTGATCACGTTTATTTTAACTGATACAGATCCTTGAAAATACACCTAGATTGGCCACAGTACTTATCTCTAGGACTGGCTCATCCCTACTGATAAGAAAAATATCCAGTTTATTACCACAAAGGTAACACCACTTCTTCTCAGAGTCATGACTCAGATAAATCAATACTGAAGCACTGACATCATAATTTTTTTACTACAATCAGTGGAATTCACTCCTCACAGTGGCAAGGATAGATGTCCATAAACCTGTTTAGAAATCATAAGAAAATGATGCTCCTTATAACTTCAGATCTTGTCTTATCATCAGAGTGAGTCTTTTTCTTCATTACTGGAGTAATCTATGTGGTTGTGTAAGCCTGATGCATTTTCATGATGCAAGTATGCCAAAATGTAAACAAATAGGCTCTAGGCTAAAGCACAGAGAGACTGTCCTCCTGTAAAAAACAAAGCCCATAGGTCGTCTGTGTAAGTGACTTATTATGACCCATAGTTCTGTTTTATTCTTAGACGCCCTCTAGCAGCCGTAGTAATTATGACAGAAGCAAAGGAGGAAGTGGGGTGATGTAGTATAGAGCGACAAATTCCACACTGGGGAGGAATAGGTTGGGGTGAATAGATTCGTCGTCAAAATAACGGACCTCCATACGGGAGACTGCTGCTCACTTCCCACTTGAAACAAATAGTCATCATTGTTTCTTGTACCCATGACCGTTCCACAACCTTAACTGTGTGCTTATCATTGTAACCATGACAAAAAAAGGCTTTCTCACCTTAAGGAAGCACTTACCCAAACCATGATCTTTTCCTAAACCTAACCAAGTAGTTTTTGTGCCTAAACCTAACCAAACCATATGCTTAACCACATGTTTATTATTGTTACCATGATGTTGAAGGTCTGGTATGCCTGACGCTGTACGGTTGCAGGAGACACTATCAGAGGGTAGGGACAAACAATCTATATGGTAATTCAGGTTGGAGAACTTGTTGGTCTGGCGCACGATCCTTATCCATCTAGACACTGTGTGTGTTTCGGTTTTTTTTTTACAAAACAAGCTCTTGTACAGACTTTGTTCCAGGTGTGTGCACATTTGTATACAAATGAGTGCCTCCTTTATACCAAACTGAAATGTACATACACCCAGTTGGGAGTTTATAGAGGTAGAGATGGCTAAGACTGATGCAGTCTAATACAACAGTCCTGCAATAAATCCTACTTCATGAAGGTGATAATGTTCAGTTTGTGTTGATACTGTTTCAGAGAGTTGCTGATTCAACTGTGTGATCATTGTGGAGGCTGCAGTTCGTGGTACTGTTGAATTGCAAGGCGTTATACTGACATGGGTTTCTGTTATTTTGTCCATCCCCTTTATATCAGTGAGGGTCAGCTGAAATCAGAAACACCTCTCTGTATAATGCAGTACAGTTAAACACACTGCAGACTCCAAAATGATCATATAGTTGAATTTTAAATTTTTTTTTTTTTTTACCCATCAATGATGCAATGGCAAATGATATACTGAAAGCATGTTCAAGAATATCTTTAAACTAATTGTTAATTTATTTCTGAATAAAATTTTAGTTATTTCATATAACATACTGTATAAAGTTTCTGCATAACGTACAGCCTATACATGTATAAAGACTTGTAACAACTATATAAACACTTGAAGACATTGTTTTTAAGACACAGTTGGACTGTTTTAAGAACTCCTGATTGTTCTATACCGCATGTTATTCGCCTACAGTTTTAACGTAAAGATTACAGTTCAGTGCTCGCTGTGTGATTCACAGCTGAATTGTCCTTTAAACAATCAGTAGCATGATGCTCATGTCACTGTATCTTTGTTCTCCAAACTGTTTGTCGATAACTTAGTACTGAGCACATTAAGTGTTTGCAGTGTAGCTCCAGCGCTTAATCAGGTTCACAAGCAGGGCAGTGACACCCCTGGATACCTCTAAATCACAACCCATTTGTACTAGTCCTACATCTGTATCCTAACCCAAAAATGGCAGCCTACTGCCCTCTCTTTATATTGCATTTTCCAAATGTATGGCCTGAGTCATACTGAACTGTAAATTCCAATAAACAAAATCAGTGCATAGGGCTGTGGCTGAATAGCGTGATGTGGTAAAGCTGTAATGTTGCTTGGTTTATCTTCGTAAAATCTGATACAACAAAGCTTGGGTCTATCTGAGGTGTTGTGAGTGCTCACCCAGGGGCCCACCATGCCAGAGGGCCCTTGCATGTGCAAAAATATTTACATTAATTTATAAATTTAAGACGTGACAGAGCTCCTCCAGAGCCTCACAGGACATTATAGAAATATTTTTACAGGCTTAGCACTGGAATATCAGATGACTGACTTCTATGTGGAGAACTGGTGGAGTGTCTCTTTAAAGGATCACAATTACATGCCTACGTTAGGTAATCCATCACATTGATTAAATGATGAAAATAGTCGCATAAAAGATAGAGAACTTCTTTTAGTAATGCAGTAAAAAGCAGAGACTGCTTTGAAAAGTCTTAAAGAGTGCTGCATTCAGGATATTCCTGATTGATGTTTTTTTTCCTTCTTGACTTGAATCTAATGTCAATGAATATAATTTCTGTCAGTTGGTTTTAAATTCAGATTACCACTATATCATATTTGAGTGAATGATGATTCAACATAGAGATACTGGTCTGTGTAGGTGGGATGTCTGTACCTGAGTTCTTAGTTTGCCCCTGTGAGTGAGGGATGCTGTTAGTGTTGACTTTTCCATGGCGAATACTATGAGAAGCATTCTGTACATTTGGCAGGCTCCACCAGTATATCATCCATAATCACCCATTACCTATGAAAGACTTTTTCTCCCCAAACTGGCACTTTAATCTGCAGTGTCATTAAAAAAAACGTTTTGATACAGTAATTGTGCCATGACATTCATTTTGCTGAGTTGCCAATTTCAACAAAGTACATCACTGCACGTAGATTTGCATATTAGGCCAAAATCATAACACTTTTCAAAACTTATAGGCAGTTACTGTATGTTAAGTAAACAGTCTGTGTTTAGTTGTATAAAATGCAACACATCACTGTTGGGCTCCATAATACTAGGCTGTCATTGTTCCTCATATTCATGCTTGCCATAAAGGATCTTCCTATTCCAATTCTAATGTCAGTTGAACATGGATTATTGGAATATTCCAAATTAGCAGTTCATACATTTGACATGCATTAGGAACAAATGTCTTTGGATAGGTAAAGTAACCAAAAACTTCACCTGACCTCCATAATTTTAGACATGAGGGTCTCCTGTCAACTGAAAATAGCCTTTTAATAGCATCCAGATGCAGAAGCTGCCACACCTTCAGAAAATGGTATGCTAAAGAGCTCCACTATATCAAATCTTTGCAGTTATGTAGAATCATACAGTAGTTTAAACGATATGTACAGGGTTTCTTGCAGTGATTCATCTTACCTGTGCAGTTTGCATTGCTTCCTCTTGCATAGGTACTCCATGCAGCTCAGCACTCTGAAGGATCATTTAAGTATACAGTATTAATTGAAATTAGACACTTTAACCATACAAGCCTAAGATGAGTTGGCAAATATAATTTATAAAAGTCTTTCTAAAGAAGTCTTCCACATCAGCCTATCTTCTATTAAACCAGGAATACTCATGAGATAGTCTGTAAATAATCCTCAGATTTTGAGAAATGGAAAAAAGACAAACCTCTTCAATTTCAGAGACAAAAGTATAATAAAGTAATAAATCATGTTTATAAAAACGGCAGCACAATCCTAGCCATCGAGTCAAAAGGACTATTTGTTTTTATTACAAGTTATGCATGACTCTGCTATACAAATATACACTATAAATGGAAGCTCATGAAAAAATATTTTGATATAGGGATTTGATACAGAGAGGGAGAATTTTGCAGTTGTCTTGGTGGTTGTGGTAAAATGATATCTTACAGTGGAATTCCACAGGTTTTCAACAGCTCTTGTTTGATGTTTTGCCATTTAAAAAAAAGGTTCTAAAGGAGCATAAGCAATGAAATGTTAATAAATTACTGCTGATGATATGCGACATCCTCATTGTTTACGTAATTCAATGTTATCGCAACTGTCTCGTCACCATCTGCTCTGCTCTTTTTGTGGCAAGTCATTAAGATTTACACTGGTCAGATCAATATTTTCAAAACGGCAGTCAGGGAGATCATTTGGAGGCTGGAGATAATTGAATTATTATTGAACTGAGTTATTATTGAATTGAATTGAATTGAATTGAATTGAATTGAATTGAATTGAATGAGAGCAATGTGATTTTCCTGGACCTTGTGCTATCACAGTTGCTCTTTGTCTTTTGGATCTTGGTTGCATCTGGAAATGCAGTTTCTGCAATAAATAAAAAACCTGTTTTCAATGTGTGTCATTTAGTAGTTATATAATAATGGCACGAGAAACACATATTCGACATTTAATATTAAATGGTGGCAAAAATGGCTGAAAGAAGCTCCACTAAAGCCTATTAAAATTAAAGGTCAGCTAGTGCAATATGTTTTAGACTTTCTTACATCTTCCTTCAAGTTTTTAACTGAAGTTTAATCTTCAAGCATCATCTCTTTCCATCTGTCCCTCTCATTATCATTACTTAATTTGTTACAAGTATTTTTCCTACGGCCACAAACCTGTTTGCTAGTATCACGGTCAGATGGTCTGTGCTCTAGTATATCTCTAATCAAATCATCTACATCAATGTGAGATCCAAGTTTAGTCAACTGTGAATCCGCTCCATTGGTGATGCTAACAGATAAAACCTCATATAAGGATTCCTCACTACATTCATCCCATTCAGATGACAACTGATCTGTTGAAGGTTCTTCTTCTTTTGTGCAAATGTAAAATTGAAGCACTATCAGTTTGGTTTGTCATAAGTCTACCAACAGTATCATCTAAAGGTAACTGGTTTCTTCTCAAATCACAGACATTAAATGTAAATTCTTCAGCTCACACTTTTGTTAAAGGCCCATCTGGAAAAAAATAGCTTCTTTGCTATTTCTGAAATCTGAGCAACAGTTGTAGTTTTTTCCTCCATTGCATGTCTTATTCGGCAACCATTTTTGGTCCTCATTTGATGGTATTTATTTCTGCTAAGATAATGCCATCCAATTTCAACATAGGAAGCACTATCACAAGCTCTCAAAATACCTATGGTTTGCATTGTTTATGGTTGCTCAAATCCATCAAACCAAGAAACCACAAGGAGCTTTTATCAAGCACCAAAAGTTATTGTTCATAAGGGGGAGAAATGCAAGCCACTGACCAAAAAATGCAGGCAAAAAAGGCTTTGGAACCTTTACCTGCAGTCGGGAGGACTGGGTTCGGATAATTCTTGTGTGTGCAGTGACCACTTCGTCAAAGGTAACGTAATGTATGTGGTTATGTATATGTTGCTAACTGTTTCCTTACTTTGTACGTTAAAGTTATTCTTCTTTCTTTGCATTGTTGGAGTTTGTACCCCTGTAACTGAACAACAATACATAGCAACAATAACTAACGCAAGCTAACTACAAAGTGTTCTGCAGGGTGCAACCTTATTGCTACAAGCATTTAATTACATCTTTGTTGTTTTCTTGAGGCTGCCCTAGTGCTTTAAATGACGTTGAGTCTTTAGACTGGGCTCCTACAGTTAACCTTGGTTTTCAGAAATATTGGGAGAGGAGAGGATGAAGTCCAGAGATTATCAAATAACAGCGCACAGAAGGTGCAGAGGCCTTGCCGGACCTCCATGAATCGGAAAACCCAGAGCCAGAGGACATCACTGAGATATTGTGTGATTGTGACTGACAAGGTAAATGAATTATGTTAATAAGTATAGCCAGTGTCTGAGATTATAGTTTGATAAGGCAGACGTGATTCTGATAACAAATACTATATGTAAACTTTGAATTTGGATTACACAATGTAAGTAACCAGTACCAACAGCGCAATGTAAAAATACTAAACTACAAGTAAAAGTCCTGTAACAAAAACCCTACTTAAGTAAACATACAAGTATTAGCAGCAAAATGTAGTTAAAGTATTAAGTAAAAGTTCTGGTTTGGTCCCTCTGGCTGATTTATTCTTATACATGACATCATTAGATGATTAATACTGAAGCATCAGTGTGTAAGTAGCATGTTGAAGTTGTAGCTGCTCAAGGTGGAGCTAGTTTGAACTACTTTACATACAGTTTGATACACAGTAACACCAGATAAATCTGAGGGGTCGTCAGATGATTAAAGGGAGAGGAAAGCAGAAAAATCAGAGTTCTGATTCACTCATCTGTTTTCAGTTTGTGGACTTTTTCTCTAATATTTGATTTTTGCTGATATATTGGATCATTTGAAAATGTATTCAAAGAACATTAGAGGGAAAAAAAATTCCTATTTGGTGGACCTGAAATGTAGACAACTGAAATGTGACCCCGACTACACACTGCTTTTTGTAAAACTTCGGAAGCTAATATTGGATCACTTGAACATTTATTCAAATGAAGCCATGTGAGAAATTTAGAGAGAAAAATCACTATTTCCTGGAACTGTTAACAACTCATAGACATCTGCTTTTTGTAATACTTCGGAAGCCAAAAAGGTCGGAAAGCACTGTTTTAATCTTTATGTGTTGCATTTTAAAAGCTTGTTATATTATCCATTGTGTAAAAAAAGACTCTGCAGCTACCTCCCAAAGAGCTTGGAGAGCTATGCCAGGATTTCCAGCTAGAAGAGCTAACCCCTTCTCAGGTCTAAGCTGTAGACAGAGGTGAGATTTACTAGCACAAGTTTACCCTTGTGCTAGTACTATTATTATCAGGTATAGGCTTATACAGCAAGGATTAGGCAGGGATAGGGTTAAGCATAGGGATTAGGATAATAGTCAATATTTAAACTATTGAAAGGTTTCTAAATTCAACACTAGATATGAAATTACCATTTCATCTTGTGTTTGTTGTTTCCTCGTACTGTTTACAGTTATGGATGCAAACATGAGGCACAGGCCAGAAGAGAGTATGGCCACTTGCGATTATCTGGCTGAGTCCCAAGTGGCCATATATGGGAGCCTCGTCTGAAGGGATTGTCACTTGCAGCTGTCATGGAACAGGGATTTGCAAAATAAAGGTAATATTACAGTTCATTATAAACGTGCTAAGAAAAATGTTTGACATATAAATTCATAATTTTACTTTAATGTAAAGACACAAAGCATTTAAACTGTGGAAACATTTTGGCATGCTTACTTGTTTACATGATTAGTTCACTGATTTCTGATATAAAGACAATGTTTGTTTGTTTTTTTAATTGATATGGTATGGCTGCTAAGCCTACAGTCTTCGTCAGAAATGTTTCTGAAGCTTCCTTTCAGTTGATTTATGTGGTAACAGGTAGGATGACCATGTCCACATAGATCATCTTACAGAAAGCTTTGGCAACACAACTGATGAAGACAGCAAGCTCGACAGGCTTGGTCAAAAACAACATATCAGGTAAAAAACACCTGTCTTCACACTTTGCGTTGTGAAACTATAATGACATTTTTCCTGAAATAGAATTTAGGATGATGTGATTCCCAAAGTTGAGAAGTTTTCCAGAAACAGTATACTCCCAGAAGTCTTGGGTTAAGAAGCAACACGTTGACATGTAATGTGATGAAAGGACAGTAGCGGACATCAGCTCAGGCACAAGATTCAGTCATATTTTTCATATGAAAAATACATGACTAACATGAATATATCTTTTCTTCAGCAATCAGATAAGATTAAAGATTAAATAATACAACAAAGGTATTAGTGGTTTCTTATTTACAAGAACTAAAACAGTGTACAACAATAAACTGAATTCAATTTCATGGAAGTTGGAACTTTTTAATCGAGGGCCAAAGTCAATCAAAGATACTGCGGAGTATGGTGTTTTTTTATTATTTATTATTTAATTATTTATTTTATTATGTTTTTATATCCTCCTGTGTTTGTGCTGATTTGGAAATGTGAATGGGTACAGGAACTGTCCTTCATCTAATCTAACTGATTACAGCTAATTTGGGGTTTATTTCTGCTACATTTGAGAGGGAAATATTGTACTTTCCTCTCCACTACATTTATTTGACAGGTAGTTACTAGTTTCTTTTAAGATGAAGATTTTACACAATGAATAGTATAACAAGCTTTTAAAATACAACACATTGTTAAATATTAAACCTGTCATGGGTAAACTAGGTCTTACCCTTGTTCCCTGTGTTCTCCTCTGTTTTCCCCACCCTTATGTGCTTGTTTTTCCTCAGTTCGTTGTTTTCCCTGAACTGTGTGTGTGTGTGTGTGTCTGTCAGTCTGGAGCTAGGCATGGCCACCTGGTTCATCTCCTGCCAACTCACTGGCAGAGCTGCATCTAATCATCTCATCAACTCAAGTCTCCATCAGCTTCTGTATATAAGCCACCAGCCCAAAACTTCCAGTCTCTGCCAAATCACTCTGTCTACCTTGTGGTATGAACGTTAAGGCCAAGTTCCAAGTTCCAAGTTCCAAGTTCCAAGTTCCATCATTTGAATTTGACTACATTTAACCCTTAATTTCCTTATGCTCCAGGTTCATACCTTCAGTCTGCTGCAGGTACAGATCCCCTCCAGCTCCTTCTTCATTTGCCTGTTTCCCGTTTGGATCATTGTATCCACTCCAGTCCAACTCTTCCACCAGCTCAGTACTGGCCACCTGCTTTCCATGTGGATCGCCTCATCACCTATCTAGCTCCACCACAAACATCAATCTCCAACTGGATCAAGCAGCCCTGAAACACTCACCTGTTCAGCTCCTCCTGTTCCGCCAGCCGAACTGCGACCCCATAACCCCAAGGACTTGAGAATTATCCAACATTATACAATACCATTTGCAATAAATCATATTTAAAACTGCTCCTGCCTCAGAGTCTGTGTTCTGCATTTTTTGGGTCACTAAAACAAATCCAGTGGTTTCCAACCACTGACGTTTTGCAGTAATTGATTAACATTTCATTGCTTATGCTCCTTTTAGAACCTTTTTTTAAATGGCAAAACATCAACCAAGAGCTGTTTGAGAGAGCATCACCGACGGAGCAGATTCACAGTTGACTAAACTTGGATCTCACATTGATGTAGATGATTTGATTAGAGATATACTAGAGCACAGACCATCTAACAGTGATAATAACATAGCGCTCCTTTTGTCATTGATCTAATTTTCTGTGTTCCTATTTTAATCTCTTTAATTTTTGTATGAGTTTCTTTATCAGTGCTTCAAAAGTTCCTCAATATCTCAGAAAAGTACTTTTTTTTTTCCACCTGCGAATATTTTTTCAGTCAATTGCCTTGCCCCATGCCCCTCTGTATCTGATTAATTACCAAGCTCAAGAAAGTTTTTTAAAAGGCTGCAAGTTTATATTTACAGACAAAAAAGGAAAGCAGTGGTTGCGCAGAAAGTTGAAAAAAAATTACAGGGAAAAATGAAAAACTACAACTTGTTCAGCAAAGGTTAATGTTACTGGATTGTACATGGACTTACCTATGCAGGATAATCAGTATGGTCAAACTTGTTTGACATTTGCTTTGAGAATAAAGCTAGCTCGGTTTTGAAGGCCCTGACGTTTGTATACATTTCATGCACAAAGTAGTCTTTCCCTTGTAGCTTCACATTCACATGTGTCAGTATGTCCACAGCAAAAGCTAAATCACAAAGCCAATCTCTGTCACTCAGCTCAGGAAAATTGTCCGCTTTCTCAAGTAGCTCCAAAAATGAGGTAATCTCCTGTTTGAGCTCCTACACTCGTTGACATACTTTCCCCAAACTTAACCAGCGGACATTGGAGTGGTAAAGCAAGTCCTGGTGATCAGCGTCAGTTTCTTCAATAAACTTAATAAACTGACGATGCTGAAAACCCCTCGCTCAAATAAAGTTAACGATATTTACACCTGGCTTCACCACGTAGTCAAGCTGCAATACGGATTTACACAGTGCTTCCTGGTGCATTATGCAGTCCTGCTCAGGGTTGTCCTCTTTCAGCCTCTCCTGGATTCTTTTGAGCAACCCGATGTTTTTTCCTGTCAGATTTGGCGATCCATCTTTGGTAACGTTGACGAGCGTACTCCAAGGTAGCTTGTGCCTCTTGATGACCCCTGACACGCTGTCATACAAGTCCTCTCCCCGCTTTTTCCCCTTTAGGGATTCCATGGCCAAAATTCCTCCGTAATCTCAAAATTATCATTAATCCCTCTGATAAAAATTAAAAGCTGAGTGGTGTCTTTTATGTCATTATTGTCCAGTGTCAAGGAATATAATGTAAATGACTCCACTTTTTTGTTTAGCTTGCTGGCTAAGTCTTCGTCAATTAGCTCAAAATGACGAGTCACTGTCGTGCGTCATAAGCTAATTTTTTCAAATTTGTTCTTGCTCTCAGGACACAAGTTACCTGCTGTCTCTACCATGCACTCTTTGAGAAACTCCCCTTCAGAGAGAGGTTTGCTGGTCTTTGCTAATTTGAATGCCAGCAAATAATGCCTTCATGCTTGATACTTGGATGGCAGTTTGTCGGCTAAAGGTGTTTTACTGAGCCTACAAACTAGCTGCCAACCTCTGAGCAGTAGCTGTCCGTTTTTGCATTTACTGGTTTGTAGCATAATTAGCATGCTTGGTGGAAAAGTTACGGCTGATGTTGTATTCCTTTTAAAACCGCAACGGTTTCTTAGCAAATAAGACATACAGTCTTTGACCAGACTTTAGTGAAAAAGTATTATTTGTCCATTCCTTATTAAACACTGGGTACTCATTGTCGACTTTTCTTTTCTTTGGCCCACTCATTGTTGCAGATGGGTTCAGAGCAGTAGCAGAGTAATAACAGAGTGGCCCGGGCTCCGCAAAATCAAGTCAATGTATCACTGCGCCTAATGCGCCACCTGGTGGAACGCCAGGCATTACAGGACAAGGTCAAATGAATGCAGTCATAATTATGATATGATTTGATTTGGGAAATTCTGTACCAATCTTCGGCGGGCTGGATAAAAAGATCCACGGGCCGGATGTGGCTTGCAGGGTGTAGTATGCCCACCCCTGATCTAGATCAATAAGATTTTGACCAAAAAATTCTAAACACAATGTCCAATTCGTTGGTTCTAAAGTTTTCAACCACCTCAGCGGCTTTGGCTCAGGAGGTAAAGCAGGTCATCCACTAACCAGAAGGTTGGTGGTCAATCCCCCGCTCCTCCAGGCCACATGTCGAAGCATCCATGTGCAAGATATTGAATCCCAAATTGCCCCAGATGTATCATTGTTGTGATTTTTTTGTATGTATAGAAAGTGCTGCATGTGTGTGTGAATTGGTGAATGTGAGTGGTTGATAAGACTAGAAAAGCACTATATAAGTGCAGTCCATTTACCATTTACATCTAATGGCCTTCCTCACTGGATGAACTTATCTCAGTTGTTATGGAGATGTGGGGGTGGGCAATATATATTGAATATACTCAATGTATGTATTGTTCTACGTAGGATGTAGTAAATTACTATATCATGAACATCTAGTACAATTGTCATTTAATTTTTTAAGCCACCGGCATGAGATTCACTTTGGCCTCTCGCTTCTCTCAATCTCTCCTATGGCTCTCTCCCTCTCAAAGACACAAAAAGAAAAATCTGACAATCATATGTCACACACACTTGCCCGCCCATCCAGACCACTCTCCCGGGCGAGTGTGTGTGACGTATATAGGTGAGATGTGTTTTTGCATCTGGAGGGAACAGGGAAGAGCCTGGAGAGAGCGAAAGAAGTGAAGCACCAAAGCGACCTTACACATATTGAGTTTGGAAATGGTAATAGAAGACAGAGGCGGATGAATTGGTTGCGAAAAGAAACAGCATTGGATCCATCGTCTGGTAGGTTTGTGAGCTTGTATCGCAGTTTGTGAGCTTGTATCAAACAACGGTTATCTGCAAAATAACCGTATACAGCAAAACTTTGCCACCAAAGGTAGCAGTGCAAGCAATTTCTTTCACCATTTGAAATGTCACCAACTACAAAACGAAGAATGCCTGAAATTCCGCATGTCAACATCTTCCTTTGATGCATAAAATCACACCAGTATTGTGATTCTAATAGTCCCTGCAACATATGTCTGCATTAAAACATTCTAGTTTATATCCAAAAAACCCTGAGGAAGTCATTCCAAAACAAACACCTTGACAAACAACTCTGCAGAACAATAACAGTCACATGGCAGGAGTGTGAATGTGTGTGTTTGTTTGTGTTATTTAACACTTGTGTTTTTAAGTGATGTCAACATTAAAATGTGAAATCAGTAATTTGTCAGAGTGAGAGCCTGGACCTCTGCCTATGTGGTTCACACACTATGATTTTTTTATTTGACCGTTTTTGAAATAACCTGTTGTCAAAAACATCATGCACAAAAAGTGCACTTTATTTTTTTTTAAAAAAAAGTTTTTGTTGTTTTAAGCCCTTTTTTTGTTAAGGTTCTTTGTTGAGCTTGAGCTCTACAGAACTAGGCTACAGTATTTAGCCAAATGTCATGCCATTATTTATTTTCATTTAACAGTTGGTAAAAGACTATGTGTGTGTGTGTGGGGGGGGTGCTCAACAAAAAAGATGCATTCTTTCGTCTTTGTCAAGGTTAAATTGCAGATCACAGCCACACAGGATGAACCACTACTTAGTGCTAAGACTGCATGTTATGACATATACAATTCACACAGTTAACTTGACTTAAATTGCCAGTAAACATTTGACTAAAATCAGTGATACGCACAATAAACAACTACAAGTCTGTGTTATCATTGTCTGCAGAAAGATCATGTTTTAAATACACCCGTCTGCTGTTCATCTGTATGTTAAGTATGTTGTAAAAAAATTTTCCTGAAATAGTTCTCAAGTTTATTTATACTAGCTAGAGCATCCACTCCTGCTCTCCTCCAGTGAGCAGCAGAGCTGCTCCATCCACAAAGTTATTGAAAATGTATTTTCATTGCAATAACTGACTTACCAAGGATTCTGTGGTTTTGTTTAAAGAAGAAATAACCCCCAGGTGAGCCAATGCTTGAGCTAAGACTCTAACAATTTTGTAGTTCTGACCCGAGGAAAAGCAGGACGTGGGTGCTGTTAACATGCTGAAACCAACATTCATGCTTTCTTTCAAGCTCAATAGAAGTATTTGTGAGGACTGTTACAGAAGCAGAGTATTGCACTATTTTAGATTGCTGTTAATATAGTTAGAACACTACTTTATGTACATACACAATAAACTGCTTATAGTACTTTCATATTTTCCCCATTTCTGCAGAAAAGGGTGGGCACGATTACTGGCGGGAGTCTGAAGGGTGGGCAGGATCACTGGCAGAAACTTGGACATCTATCACTTAGTGCTCAGTGTTAATGGTTTGGCTACAGTGTTAGTGGTTTTGCTACAGGCTACAGAAAACAGCAACTGTAAACTAGTCAGGTAGTTTTTTGTTTTGGGATTATATTTATTTAATAACACAATATTGAATATTAACATTAGAAATCCAGACAGTGGAATCCAAAGCCAAGCTTATCCTGCTCTGTGCATACTGTATATTTTGTCTGTGTATTTTTGCTAACATAAGAACCTAAAAACACTGTAGCACTGCAGTGCTCTTTTAATTATAGCTCTCCATTTTTCAAAATAAAATTGATACATTTAAAATAAATTTCAGTTTTTGAGTTTTTCCTTATTTTTACAGTTCGCTAAGTTGCTATAATTTACTAATTAACTGAAATTGAGGAAAAGTACAAGCAACGATGAGACTAACAATATGCACTTAAACCTCTAATACACAATAAACTACTTATACTACTTTAGACTTCAAATTCTGATTCCTACAAATCTGACTCTTACTGAAACACTGCTAATAGTGCTAGCAGTACAACTGTGGAAAGAATACATCAATTCCATTGTTGCTTCCCACAAGACAATGTATAACTTGATGTGATGTGGAGCCTTTCCATAGTTTGTAGAACAATATAGGATATTTCTGGTATGGACCTGGTGGCTCTGCAGAGGGACAGACAACAACCAGAAGACAGAAGAGATGATCGGATAAAAAAAGAGAACGTAGCCCAGTACAGCTTCAACATAAAGATGTATAATAATAATGAGACTAATAAAACAAATAATTATAATAAAAGGGTGAATAATAATACTAATAAAACTAAATATAATAATAACAATGATAATCATAATCATAAAAATTGAAGCAGTGGGGGGTGAGCAGGATCATAGTTGCAGTAGTTGGTTTGCAGTCACAGATCCAGACTCTGCAGCTCCAGGGGCAGAAATACCTGCAGAAGGCTACAGGAGGAGAGAGGGGAGAGAGACAAGAAATTTAACTGTCCAACTCCCCATCCAACTCCTGTATCAGGATTTATATGTACACAAATTTTGCTTTTTATGCTTTTTAAAGTGATCGTGTTCATTGAATGTTGTGTAACTCATGCTGCGCCTGGGGAGTTTGTGAGCTCCGAAACAGACTGTGTCAATCTTGTTCAGATTGGTTCCGGAGCATCACATGAGCAGAGCCAAAACTCCAAACTAAAATGCATTTGATGCAATAAATGGTTACAACCTTAATTTGAGTGTCCAGATCAAACTACCCTTGTTGAGACTGGGAACAAAAGGAAAGAGTTGTTTGATGTCTTTTAGGGTCAGTCGGGACAAGTACAAATCTTTCTTAACAAGTCACAATGCTAATCTTTCAAGCGGTTGAATGATGGCAACAATATGGCACTACTTCTAGTGGACTTCTATGGCTTTATTACTATTTTGCTGTCAAAAGTTATTTAAACCATCGACCCATACGGTTATCAGGGTTATCTAAGCTTGGGTTTTGAGACTACAAATTTGTAACAGAAATCCTGTGTTACAAACTGAAAGTTTGGAGTTTGAAAGGTGTGGGCATCAAGTTGCATCCCAGGGAGTGCAAGATCCAAGATTGTTGAAGCTAGGGTTGTACTAGGGACTAAATATCTTAGAAAGAAAATGGTTGCATTTAATTTTACAATTTGTCTCTCATTTACCCATTCACCACACACACTCACACACTGATGGCAGCAACCTACCATCCAAGGTGCTGGTCTGACGGGAGCAGTTTGTGGTTCAGTGTCTCGCCCAACAACAGTTGACATGTGGACAGGAACAGTTGGAGATAAAACCACCAATCCTGTGATTAGTGGACAACCCCTCAACCTTCTAAGCCACAGCAAACCCATCGTTTACACTGCTGTATTGATTAGGCCTTTATTTATTTTTAAAATGTCTCTCATAAGTCCTCAAACTTTATGGAAGTGCGATACTAAATTATTGGAACAGGCCTTTCATAATTGACATAGGGAAGTAAATATGCTGCACCTTAATTGTGTAAAGTAGTGCAAAAATGTGTCAGAACACCATTCCTCCTTGTCGTTGCTGTTGATCTGTATATTAAATATGTTTCATTTAAGTGTTGATTATTAAATTATTCTACTTCTGGCAGAGCTTCTGAGTAATGTGGAAAAACTGTGACTGTTTGGGACCAAACATATGGAACAATACCAAAGAGTTTAAACTTTTCAGAACCACCTTTCAAGACTACAGGCAATGAGTACTAAGACTCAAACATAGATTTTCAGTGAAAAATTCCTTTACCACTCACATAAGTCAGTGACTTTACTACATCTTCATTAAATGCCAGTATAAATCTCAGTTTTTACAACAAGACAATGAAAAATAAAGGTTATGCAGTAAAGAATGCAATGACTCAATTAGCAGAGATGGGAGTGCTTATTGATATGCCAGTGCAGTTCCAAAGAGAACCCCACAGCTAGTGAAAAGGAGCCGATTAGAGACTAGTATAGAGGGAGCGAGAAAGCACAAAACTATGAACAGAGAACAAGCCAAGCTAGTAACAAGCATTGATGCGATATGAATGTGTACAGATGGAGAGGGGGTGGTTTGAGTCAAGCCTGAGCCAGCCCTGACTATAAGCTTTATCAAAAAGGAAGGGTTTAACTCTACTCCTAAGAGAGTGTCTGCCTCCAGGATCCAAACTGGAAGATGGTTCCACAGTAGAGGGGCCTGATAACTGAAGGCTCTGCCTCCCATTCTACTTTTGGAGACTCTAAGAACCACAAGTAAGCCGGCATTTAGGGAGCTCAGTCTTCTAGTGGGGTAATAGAGTACTATGAGCTCTTTACAATATGATGGTGCCTGACCATTAAGGGCTTTGTAGGTGAGGAGGAGGATTTTAAATTCTATTCTGGATTTTACAGAGAGCCCGTGCAGAGAAGCTAGCACAGGAGAAATATGATCCTTTTTCCTACCTCCTGTCAGTACTTTTACTTATCCAAAGGACTAAACTTGCAATAACACCAGAACAAGTACCATTTGTAAACCTCATCAAGGCCACAGAATCAGCCATCAGAAACAACAATTTGAGTAATACAAAAGCTGAGCAACTCATCCTGAAGGTATCAGCCGCTCTCACCAGTGCAAAAGCACCCCCTTCCAACCAACCTACATCGCTCCAAAGAGACCGGAACATCATCATTCTTCCAGCCGACAAAGATAGATACACAGTGGTGCTAAACACAGCAGATTATTACGCCAAGGTGACCATTCTCCTCAGCGACACAGCCACCAATGGGGCACTGAGGCGAGACCCTACCAGTGGCTACAAAAGCAAAGTATGCTTTAGAAGGACCATACTACTGATCGATCTCTACATTACAGACTATAGCCTGGGGAAAAAAAACCCTCACATTAATGGACTCCCAAAGATACACAAAGAAGGAATCACACTCTGACCCATCATCAGCAGTATTAACTCAGTACAACATTGCTAAACACCTGGCCACCATGCTGGCTCCTCTGGTCAGAAACACTGCACATCACATCAAGAACTCCCAGGACTTGTTGGCAAATGTTAAACTGGACTCAGATGAAACCATGGTTTCATCTATGTTGTCACTTCACTCTTCACATGCATTCCTACCACAGAAGCACTTAAAACAGTTAGGAAACAACTGCTACAGGACAATACTTTACCCTACAGAACCAACATCACCCCTGACCACATATGCACTTTCCAATTCAATGAAGGTTTCTACAGACAGAAGCACGGCTGTGCCATGGGCTCACCAGTGTCACCAATAGTGGCTAATCTCTACATGGAAGAGGTAGAGAGCAGAGCCCTGACCTCTTTTCCAGGAGCTGCCCCCAGCCACTGGTTTAGGTATGTGGATGACACCTGGGTCAAAATCAAAACCCATGAAGTTGAATCCTTCACTGAACACACTAATGCAGTGTACAGCAGCATCAAGTTCACTCGTGAGGATATCAGTTTAAATAGCCTTCACAAGCCTTCTTGGATTGTGCAGTGCACATCGAGAATGACAGAAGCCTCAACATTGAAGTATACTGGAAACCTACACACACAGATCAATACCTACTGTTTTACTCTCACCACAGAGCAAAAACTGGGGGTCATCAAAAACCCAATCCAATGCAGCGAGGATTGCACAGACTTGTACACTGGGGAAACTAAACAACCGCTAAATAAGCACATGGCACAACACAGGAGAGCCAGTTCCTCAGGTCATGACTCAGCAGTCAACCTGCATCTTAAGGACAAAGGACACTCTTTTCAGGACACTGATATACGCATTTTGGCCAGAGAAGACCGATGGTTTGAAAGAGGAGTGAAAGAGGCCATCTTTGTCAATCTAGAAAAACCATCACTAAACAGAGAAGGTAGTCTGAGACACCACCTGTCAGCTACCTACAATGCAGGTCTAAGTTCACTCCCCAGACAGCTGAACACCCATCCACAACGGGACTCATGTGGCCTCAACGATTCACATGTTGGCAGGGTGGGTCAAGGACTCACTTGTCACCCTAACAACCCTCAAGGTGTTAGCACCCATCCACATCTTGACCCATCTCATCCTAACGACTCACATGATAACTGGGAGGGTCAAAGACTCATGTGACCTCAATGAATTACAATTGTTGCTGATCTCACCAGAGGATAAATACCTGGAACTCCCCACTAGTCAGTTAGAACTGGAGAAGCCTTTCGGATGAGAGCCGAAACATCTTCAAGAACTTCAAGCGAGTCCAGTTGCCTTCGCATAGCACTTACAGAAAAGCATGGACTAGTTTTTCTGCGTCCTTTTGAGAAAGGAAGTGCCTGATTTATGCAATGTCACGTAGGTTAAAAAAGGCATTCCTTGAAGTTTGTTTTATGTGGGAGTTAAAGGACATATACTGATCAAAGATAACTCCCAGATTCCTAACAGCGGTGCTGGAGGTCTTAATCAAACTGAATCAATCTGATAAATAGGACTTAAACCAACCTAGAGCGGTTCCTTTTAATGCCAATTTAATGTTCCAGTCTCTGTAATAGGTTGTGATGGTCAATAGTATCAAATGCAGCACTAAAATCTAACAAGACAAGTGGGGAGACAAGTCCTTCGTCCAATGCAGTAAGAAGGTAATTTGTAACTTTCACCAGTGCTGTCTCTGTGCTATGATGCACTCTAAATTCTGACTAAAAATCCTCAAATAAACTATTATGTAGAAAGTCACACAACTAGTTGGCTACAGCTTTCACAAGGACTTTAGAAAGAAAGGGAAGGTTAGATATGGTTGTATAGTATGGTTCTATAGCCTACACCTGGATCAAGTGTAGGCTTTTTAAGAAGAGGTTTAAGGAGGTTTGAAGATAAGTCGGTGCCAGTTGAGGGCAGGGGCTGGTGAATTGTGTCTCTAATAGTTAGAATTTTATCAGAAGCTCATGAAATCGTCACTACTGAGAGCTATAGGAATACATTGGATCAATAGAGCTATGTCTCGCTGTCAGCCTGGCTACATTGCTGAAAAGAAACCTAGGGTTGTTTTTATTTTCCACTATTAGAGATGAGTAATAAGCTGCTCTGGCATTAAAGAGGGCCTTCTTATATGTTTTAAGACTATCATGCCAGGCTAAGTGGGATTCCTCCATTTTGGTAGAATGTTTCAAGTTTTCACGTAGTTTGCTTTAATATTTGGGTTTGGGAGATAAAGCATGGAGCTAACCTCCTTTGTTTTATCATCTTCTTTTTTAGAGGGGTAATATAGTCGAATGTCATTCGCATTGAGGCTGCAGCACTATCAACAAGATGATCAATTTGGGAGGGACTAAAGTTAGCATTGAAGTCCTTTTGTTATATTGTAAACTGATGGTGAATTAAGTGCGTATGGAATGACTTCCGTAAATTTAGCTACAGCACTATCAGATAGAAATTTAGTAAAGACATTTTTGCCTAATGGTGTATAGTACAGTAATAGGAGTTAAAAAGTTACTAAATAATGGCCCGATAATAGAGGATTCCGTGGAAAGACTGTTTAAATGTTCAGTTTTGATGCCAGAAGTCAGAACGAGGTCGGGGATGTGGTTAAAACAGTGAGTGGGTTTATATACACTCTGAGCAAATCCAATAGTCTAATAATGACATAAACGCAGTTCTAAGGCTATTATCAACATCCACATTAATATTGAAATCACCTAGTATACTTACTTTATCTGTTCTAAGGACTAAACTTGATAAAAAATCTGAGAATTCAGATAAAAACTCAGTATGGTATGGGCCAGGAGCATGGTACACTATAACAAACAGAATGGGCTATAATGTTTTCCATGATGGATGTGTAAGACTAAGAACCAGGCTTTCAAAACAGTTATAATTGAGTTTAGGTTTAGCGTTGATTATTAGGTTTGAGTTAAAAATGGCTGCAACTCCACCTCCTCTGCCAGTGCCTCTAGGAATGTGAGTATTAATATGACGGGGGAGTGGATTCATTTAGGCTAACATATTCATCATGACAACCAGGTTTCATTGAGACTAAATATATCAATGTAATGATCTGATGATAGATTGTTTACTAATACAGTTGTGGATGGGAGCATTCTAATGTTTAAGAGTCCACATTTAGTTCTTTCACACCATACTGGGAAAACCAGTTGGTCATAGTTTTGGCAACTGCTTATTCCATTTACGCATCAACATATTAAGCTTTAAATTGGAGAACATCTGCTTAAATTCCTAGTGCACCTTTTGTAATCACCGACAAAGTAATTTGTACCAATTCAATAGTGTCATAGTATTTTGACATGTTACGAGGAAGGTGTTGCATTTTTTATTCAAAGTAAAGGAAGAGGTTCAAATTAGTGTTGGTAACAATTATTCTAAAAGTCTTAAAGTAAACTTGAGTATTTTACCTTGACTCTTTTAGAATATTATATAATAAAGTACAAGTACCCAAAATTTGTACTTAAGAACAGTACTTGAGTAAATTTACTTATCTCCACCACTGCCAGCAGCTATAACATATATTTAGCCTCTTTATTTTGTTTCTCTTTTTATCCTGGATGTATAATGTAATCCAAATGATAAATTGAATAAATATTGAGGTAACAGTGAGTGAAACTACATTTTAGTGTACCACAGAATGCATCTACTGGCAACCTCATGATAGAGAAATACACTGATAAGCCACAACATTAAAAGCAGTTACTGGCCGAAAATACTGTAATCATCTACAAATGTCATGCTTAATATCTTTTTATGTAGAAGGAAATTGAACTGGCTAAATTAAGTAGTGTAAATAAATGTTTACCAGTAATTCTCATTCCGTAATTGATTCTGTGTATCTGTAATCTTTGCTCTCCAGGTGGAACCGTACTGTGTAATGTCATCCGCATATAGACCTTTTATTTGTTCACCTCTGAGAGCAAGTCTAGGTTAAGCAGGTTATTTCAGAGTTCTTACCATTTCATTTATGTAAATTTTAAATGTTGCACCTCTGATCAAAGTACAGATTGTGTTTATCAGTTGTATGACAGCATTTGTGTTATAACTTCATAGCATTTCTTCACAGTGAAACTTCTGGTGCTTTGGGAGAAATCCAATTTGATTCTATGTTTTTATTTTAAAGTAAGCAATGTGAAGTGGCTGACATATATGATGCTGAACCAATTATTTTATATAAACATGGATGACACATCTCCACTTCTTCCTAGTGTAGAAAAATGAAGCCAAAATATCCCTGATACAGGCGTTGCCGTCTTGTGCTGGTGACATCATTTGGAGCCAGATTCTGTGCTGTAGTATCAAGGTCCCGCCTATACATCCACCAATCTCAGTCTTGAGCGCTCACACAGCTGTCAATCATGATATCACATCCCCTTTTTATAGCATCAAGTAAGTAATTAAAACCAAACTTATCAGAAAAATGAAAACTTGAACATACATCAGCATGATAAGAACTACCTAAAATGTCAAACCATCTGGTGGTAAAATTTATTTGACATGTATTTGGTTTTTTGGTTTGGCCCATGTCCCATCTCATTGACATGGAGAGGGCAAGGTTTATGACCTATACTGCAAGCTAGCTGTGAGGGGAGTTGTCATGCCGTCCATCTTTATATACAGTCATTGTGCTGAAGCAACTCTTTTTTTTTTTTTTTTGGATTAATTTAAATATCTCTCAATGTGTCATGTGGAGGGTTAGGTCTGGGGGTTAGGGTTATTTTCTGCATAACTGATTGATTACATATTTCCCTCTATGATTACTGGGGTCTTCTTGGTCACCTTTTTTGTAAATATCATGTTATAATGCCCTGAACCATAAATCAGGGAATATCCTCCTCTTATAGGGTAATTAGAGTAGGATTCTACTACTACTACTACTACTACTACTACTACTACTACTCAGGGCTGCTGTGCTGCAGAGTTCCTGCTCATATGCTATTAAGACCACATGCGTTTACCCCTTTAAAGCCTTTGTGATATGTTGGAACAGCTGGTTGTTTCATTTCAGATTCCATTTTCTTCCAGCTGTTCAACAAGAAAGTGTTTGACTATTGGTCAGTTGTTTTCCAGTGAGCAAAGATTTTACTTACAACATCTTCAGAACTTCTCTTTTCCTTTTTGTATTTTTTTGGTATTGCTTTCTTTTTCCATTGTTATTCAATTTCTTTCATGAGTACCAGAATGAGTTTTGATATTTTTTTAATTTGTTATTCCATCTTTCATGTTTGTAATTGCTGTAATAACTCCCTCTTTTTCTACCTCATTCTCTCTTAATGGATTTTCTCTCTGCCTCTGTCCGTCAGTCTCTCCCCTAATCATCCTGGCTTCTTCTCCTCTCTTACAGCCATACTGGAAAAGGTCATTCTCTACTTTAGTGCTTTCTTAATGATCCAGGCTGTGGGTAAGGAGTGGGATCTCTTAAAAAAAAATCCCATTTAAAAAAAAAAAATAATAAAAAAAAAAAAAATATATATATATATATATATATATATAAATGGTCATATTCTATTCACCAGGATCAGCAGATGGAAAGCTTGATCCAATCTAGAAGTAACTAGTCACCTCACCAGTCAGTCAGGCTCCTTTCTGTATCCAAATGTGCACACACCTGGCACAAAATCTGTACATGAACTTGTTTTGTAAAAATTTGTAAATAGTAGGTATACTTTCATAATTAACATCTAACCAGTAGCTACATGTTGGATGGACAGTAAAACCAAGTAGGCTTCAAGGAACGTCAGATCATTCTCCAGCCTGTTATACTGAACAGCACCCGTCCAGATTTCCAGATGTGAAATAAGGTGCTGGGTTATATTTAATGTGACTTAGTGTTGCTGTGATTTAAACAGACTGTGTTTTACTTGTGTGGACATGTGAATGATCAACTCATGTGATCAGAAATTCTGTGCATAGCTCACAGAGGATACAGAATAGACCTCAGTCTTTAGAATGCTCACATCAGCTGTGCACACAGCTGCTGTGTTCACTGTTGCTGGTTGACATGAATACCATCATGAAGCAGGCAAGGTTCAGTCAGTTCAGAGTTCAATCTGTGCTTATTTGAATCCTCAAATAAACACAGATTGACTGACTTTTCTCACCATGATGACCTTCTAAACCCTGCACCCAGCCCCTGACTCCTCCCAAGTCCTCTCACACCCCAACTCCAATCTTGACTCTGCCCTTGATTCATAACTAACCCAAAATCCTTCCCAATGCTTCTCTCAAACTCTTCCTCTCACACATTTGTTGCTCCATCAACCAGGCCCGTAACTACTGACTCCCCTGCGAACCCACTCCTTATGGCTCACTTTGCCCACCTCCAGCCTCCTTTAGCTGCTTTCCTCCATGAATGTCCTAAGACAGCTGAATATAGCACAGCCACTGAGCCTTCTTTGGGAACTTGTTCCAGTGGTCAACGACAGTACTCCAGCTAAAAATATCCACTGTGACCCAAAGAGTATTTTCCACATAAGTACACCACCATTAAAAAGTGGACAGTGGAAATAATCTTTAATTTGAATTTACCGAGCGCTACTGCCTGAATGCTAGTAGCATGGCTAGGAGCCACACCACAGAGAATCCCTCTGCCCTCACTGTGAGAGAACCAGCACAGTCTATATTAAGCATCAGAAGGAATTGACAAAGTATCTTTCTATTAATATGTGAGAGGATGTCGGCAAGCATCTATAATTGATACAACTGCTGCTTGTGTTGCTTTTGAGAGTCTGCTGTGATGAGATCAGTATTTTCTTCAGATCATAAACTGTAGCACTAAAACAAGGAGAAACCATGTTCTTGAAGCATTCAGTCTTCTCTCCTTCAGATTATATAACGTTAATCTGCATTTACATTGGCCTCTATGGATGTGTGTATGTGAGAGAGAAGGAGCTTCCACTCAGTGTTGCCTCACAGAGAGAGATCTGCCTCAGATGACCTGTGAATCTATCTCTCTCATTCTTTCTATTGTACCATAAATGCCCTCTCTTCCTATTCCTGTCCTTGTTCTCTCTTGGCTCTTCCTCCCTCTCTCCCTTCCTCCCACTTGTGAATCTCCCCTCTCTGCTCTCAGACTTCCCGATTTCCCTCCTGAAATTTTCCCCTGTATGCAGATTCATTTGCATGTTGTATCTTAGTTTTTAGCTCAAATATAAAAAGGATTGAATTCACCACAGTTTGATTTTTTTGTCTTCCCTTCATTGGCCATCTCAGCAAAATTTCTACGATCCATGTATCCATTAGCTATACCCATTAATCCTTTAGGAGGGGAGCACAAGGGGGCTGGAGCCAATCCCAGCTTTCCAGGGCTCACCCTGGACAGGTTGCCAGACAGATAACCATTCACACTCACATTCACACTTACAGGGAATTTAGAATAATCAGTTAACCTAACCTGCATTTCGGTGGACTGTGGGAGGACATGCAAACTTCACACAGAAAGGCCACAGCTTGCCGGCAGGTTCAAACCCAGAGCCTACATGCTCTTAGGCATCATGTTAACCACTGCACCACTGTGTCAGCCAAAATTTCTACTAGTACCCCAAAAGGTATTAAAGTATTAAGGCTTCCATGGAATTTACTTGGTGCAATTTTGCTCCTCAGAGGATGAACCATTATTCTGTAATCTATAACACCACACATAAAGCCATCTTTGCAAACTTTTAATTGGCAAATGCTGAGGAAACTCATGCTTCCAATGGACTGACTGCTTTGATATCATATGGCACTTCCTGTAGTGCCAACATCAGGACCATTTTTTTCCCCTTTTTCATAACAAAAAAAATTTTAAGGCCAAACATAAGATTGACACCTACAGTGCATCCAGAAAGTATTCAGACCCCTTCACCTTTTCACATTTTGTTATGTTGCAGCTGTATGCTAAAATCAAAAAAACTCATTTTTTACACAGTCCTGTCTCTGATCTCTGCAGGCAGTTCCCTTGACCTCATGACTTGCTTTTTGCTCAGATATACATTGTCAGCTGTGAGACCTTTTATATAGACAGGTGTCTGGCTTTCCAAATCATGTCCAATCAATTGAATTCTGTGTAATTCTGTTTTCACTTTGTCATTATGGGGTATTGAGTTTAGATTGATGAGGGAAAAAGTTAATTTAAACTATTTTTGCACAAGTCTACACACATAACAACACGTGAAAAAATTGGAGGGGTCGGAATACTTTCTGAATTGACTGTACATGTAACCACCCTTGTAAAGTCCCCATCCTGGTTTAAAAGTCAAGATACATGTGTCAGTGAAACAAAAAGACAGAACATGAAGAAGAATCAATAACAAACAGAGCAGAGGCTAATAACATTTGTTCACTGCCTCCATTAGCAAAGAATAAAAAGATTTATAACAAAAACAAAAGAAACAACAACTTTTTTTCATAATTCCTTTGAGATTGAATGTTTTTGAAAAAGTTCATAAGGTTGCAATGGAGGTTCAGCCCGATATTTAGGAAATAAGGTGGTAACACAGTGCCTAACTTGTAGATACCGAAAGAAACTAGCTTGAGAGAAATCAGACATAAATTCAATAAAATTCATTTAGACTCCATCATGGTACAGGTCTTTCATACATGTAATACCTTTTGTTTTCCACATATTGAAAGCAAAATCCAGAAGACCAGGTGAAAACTGATGATTTTTGCAATTAGGACTAAGGCCAAAGACTGCTGAAAGTTTAAAGTGGTATTAAAATTGGTACCATACTTCCAGAAAATTAATGACCACTGGATTGTCTGTATATCAAGAAAGACATGTTGAGAGAGGCGAGCAAAGCAATGCCAAAAGAGATGAAGAAGGGCATGACAGAGATTCTAAATCACACCATGAGACATTTGGACTGTGGATTCAGGAGAGCAGCCTGTGGATATTAACTGCTCAGTAGTTATAAAGGAGATTTAAAGGATCAAGCCCCCCAGCAAGTTTGCATTTTGGAATTGAGACATACGAAGCTTAGGGGTTTTCAAGGGGTTTTTGAAATGGTCATTATTCTGCAAGTGAGTTTCTTGAAGATATGACATCGGCCTTTAGTCTCTTCAAATGGGTTAATACCTTAAATAACTGAAGTAGCTCCTTTAATATTCCAGCTAATAAACCTAATGGGAGTGGTAACATAGTTTACATTTAATACATTCAATAATCTGTCATTTAAGGAAGAAAGAGGCAGAGAGAAAAAAAGGGATGGTAGCATACATTTTTCAACCATTTCAAACATGTTTGTCTTTTAAGCTGTGTCTGACCAAGGAGAATGTTGTTTTTTCCTTGGCAATACTGGCATTCAAATCTGGGAATATGAATAACTTTTGTAAATGGAAATAGGGTTCACCCTTCGCATGGCGACTGGCACATTCCTGGACCTATTCAAAAAAACACTTGCCCTCATTTTGTCATGCTAGATGACAAGGACAAGTTTTTAGCACTTCTCCTGCCAAGACCCTTAGAAACAACAAAACTGGTGTATGTTGCATGTTGCAACACATAATTATTGTGAACATAGCAGCTTCCAGGATTCAATGTGGGGGTTTAGATGTTTACCATATGGACAGATATAGACAGATCCTTTAACAAATTAAAGGAAAAAAACTCAATAAATAAGTGGAGACATTTCAAAGCTGTACTGCCTGATACAATTCAGTTTGTGAATAGTTGATCAAGTGTGTTATGAATAAGTTGTTTTATAACAGAATAAAATCAACTCAATTAACAGTCCATCATGCCCTGTGACATGCACAGAAATGCTGAGTGGGACCCCACTGTAGAGGACTTCTAATGTTTATACAATAGATTACTGAATTGTCAACAGTAATACAGTAATGGTGTTTAAGAGTATCATACTGTAAGTTATGGGGAATTATGGGAAAACTGTCATGAGCTGGGACATACATTACGTATTTTGGGTTGTTACTGTAAATTATTGCACCAAAGACAGTGAGCTTACTTACTGTATTTTGGCAAGCCAATTCACAGCTGGCTGACAGAGCTGCTCTGAAGACAAACAGCCAACGTCACTCTTCAAAACGGAAGCAACGATTTTTGGAAGTATTTGACTGTGTGGATTTGGAGAACATCTAAACATTATGGTATGTACTGGTACTATGTTACATTATTTTGCTAATGCAATGAGGCTGATTTATATGTTTTCACCTCAGTCCTATTGACATCAAGGCAACAATCTGAACCTACTTGTTTTCTTTCTGTCTTTTTGTTTTGTTTTGTTCTATGGCATTTCTGTTTTAATCAGACTGGATAGCAGAGACAAGCAGCAGGAAAGGGGAGTGAGAAACCTGTAACAGAGGTCAGTAGATGGCCTCCTGACACTGTAAGCTAATATACTCTTATCTCAAAGCACTGCTGCAGGACCTATCTGTTGGTTTTCTTTTCTGTAACAAGTATAAACTGCTTAAATAAAGTGTCTCCAAGAAGGAATGCTGTTTTAGGAATAGGTCACCCGTGTCCACATCAAACTGTATTATGATTACTTAAAAAGGCTAATCTGATCCCACATCTGAACTCCTCCTCTGAGACACCTTGTACCACATGGGCAGATTAAGAATCTTTCTAAACAAGATCTGCTCAGCAGAACATCACAGGCAGGTTTGCCAGATTGGGCCTTTGTAACGCCCTGTTTTTCTTCCTGTTTCCTCTCCTTGGCCTTCAAATCAGGTCATATTTTTTGGAACCTAGAAACTGTTTTGTTATTTTTTTTGGGGGGGGGGGGGTTATGATAATTCATTTATATTATTGCTGATGTGATGGACCAAGGTTTCTTGAGACATTTGACCTCAAGAGCTTGGCAACCACAGGTGCAGCACATATGAAATCATTTCTCCTAGAAATTATGTAAACAGTAAATACGTTTTGTAAAAAAAAGTAATTGCAATTGGATTACATTTTTTATCAACATGAGGATATGTTGTCAATGTAAGTATTTGGCCAGTCAAAAATATGTTTTTACTCGATATATCAGTAAAATATTCACAACAACGTGTTTGTTTTCCACCAAAATATCTGATCTTGCAGCACAACATCCATTTGTAGTGACTCCAGCATTGTTAAACTGTTTTATTGTTCTGTTTAGAATCTCACGGGACTTGGTTAAGGTTCAGGAGAGATCTTGGTCCGGTTTAATACGGAAGAAGTTCACAGTGACTTCAGACACAACCTGTTTATTTACATTGTACCAAAACCACCATCTTTCCTGAACCTTAACCAAAGAGCTCGTTGTTATCTAAACCAAAGACGGAGCTCTTAATGGGAACTTTGGTCTCTGATGTGAAAGTAATGCTATAAGTACAGCCACCATCCACCCCAACCACCTCCTGTCAACTCACTGCCATTTATTCACTGTAAATGTAGTATTTCATTCATTCAAAAAATAAATAGCCTCTGAACATAATCCAGCCAGTGATTATGTTTCCATGTAAATGTATTTGCTGTTGCAGTTTAGTTGCGTAGACATGTAATTTCCAGGAGACAGGGTTGGCATATGAGGCTTGTTCAGTTGGTGCTGTAGATCTCAACAGGATAGTATTACTGTCATTCTGTTTGTGTTGACTGCTTTACCTCTCATCTTCAAAGTAAGAACAGCTGAAAAACCTGAACTATCACTTTAACGCTTTTCAACTGAATGTTGTTCCTCATAAGCCTTATAGAAAATCTGGGTATCATGGTCCTCCCCAGATTTTGTGTTTATTTTTTTATTTTTATTCTGAGTTAACTTCCTGCATTTCTTTAAGTTTTGAGACATAGCCTATATGTCAGGCAATATTTAATGTCATATCAGAAATAATTGTATAGTCATGCAGATTCATAATGCATCTACAAGCTGTGTCTCAAAAAGGACACACATTTTTTCACCCTTGTTGAGAAATGTGAGGCTTTATAGGCATTGATTGATGAGCTATAGTTGAGTATAGTGGTCTCCACACGTTCTTGAGGAGATCCCTTTAATGTGGAGTTTCAAATTGCAACTGCGACACCCCTTCATGAAGTACTAAACCCAGCTGATTTGGATCACTCGATTGCACATGAGGTTTTAAAATGAGCTTTTCTCTTAGTGGTTGATGGTGAGTTTAAAAATTTGTTTTGAATAGTTGTTTTGACTTGACTTGTGGTTAAGAGTTGTTTCAACTTGAGATGTTGAAAACTAGAAAAAAAGTATATACTGAGAGCAAATATACAAAAGGCCTAGTTTTAGTTTATAGTGGGTTTAGTTTAAGTTGCTTATTTTGTACTAGAATCCTGTAAGGGTGAACAGCAAACAAGTATTTCTCACTTCACCTTATTCCTAATGGGACTTACTGTACATAGACATCAAACCATAAACTGAACCAGAGATCTAGTGTAGCCTGCCATACCCAAATAATGCTCCTGATATTTAAACAGGGTGAGTTTTGTACAGAGACTGTCTTAGTATTTACAAGACATGTGAAAGTCCACAGAAATGTGGCAAATTATCGGTATACAGAAGATGGGTGTGGCAGAACACCCATCTTCATTTAAGAATTTCTCTCCATTTAAATCTCACATTTAAAGAAGTCTTAGAAGTAAACGTTCAAAGGGAATATCTCAAATTGATCTGCAAAACTGAGGGATGTACATCCATCCATGTCACCCACTTTTTCTGACTTTGGCAGAACTCTAAACTGGCATATCTGGGATGGAAAAATAATTTCCTGTGTAATCAAAGATCTGCAATAAATCTTTTGAAGTGAAGTCATCTTTTTATTCACATCTTTTTAGGAAGCATGTGTATTCACAACCAGAGCCAGGCTTTGATTCTAGACATCTTTCTCCTATACCACTGATACTAGATGATGAACACAATGAAAGGGAAATTGATGGTGGTCAAATTTCCTGCCGATAATGTGTTAGGTGATGACCATGGTGGTGATCCATTAGACAAAGAGGCATATGTGAACAACTTGGACCTTTTCTATTTAAAGATGCAGGCTAAAATGTTTTTACCAACTAAAAACAATCATAATCGACACAATCATAGGAGAATGCCAGGAGATAAATAACAGTGATGGGAAAGGCTGACCTTGCCAGAAAATGAAACAAGAGAAATCAGATCTATCAAAAGACATTTGGCTTAAGATGTTTATTAAGAACATGTTTTGGTCAGTTGACACACAAGACATATGTCAGGAGTAAATTGAATAATGTTTAGTCCATTCAAGTTTATGTAGGACATGATGCCTCAGATAGGGGGCGTTTTTGCCAGTACTTTCATGGTAAATACATTCTCAAAGCTCTTATGAACCAGTCTTCCTTCAGAGAGCAATATACTTTGGCCATGGAATATGTACCAGTGAGCACAAATGTGTTAGAAGTTGTTAAAGATAGGAGAAACTACAAACGAAAAGACCTTTTACAAAAACCTACTCAGTGTGTAATCTTACACAAAGATTTATTTGATTTTGCAAAGGAGGGGAGGACTTTAAGTTCTTTGGTCAGGATAAAGTCTTCCGTAATGGAATAAAAGATTGCAAAGAACTTGAGGAGACTGGAAAAGTTTTAGACAATGGCAAGACCATAAAAAGCACATTGATTGCAATTAGTGGGGACAATCTGGCTCCCATTCTGTAGGATGTTTTACTGACTTCAGTACAAGCATACACTTACGCCGGTACTGTCTCATAGACAGAGAGCTTCAAACAAGCCTGTACAAAGCGTGGTCCAAAAGAATCATAGAAAATTATAAAAGCAATGTTGAAGAGGTGTCCTTAAAACATGAAATAAGGGATGGAATCAAATTTTGATTCAGTTTTCAATACTTTGAAAAGCTGTAATGTTTGTTCAATAAGACAGTGCATGGAGATGAGGTAAAGAAGAGCACAGTAAGTGAACAGTAAGTGGTAGTTAAGCATGTTAGGGTGTTAGAGATATTACGAGAGGAGGTGAACACACCTGAAGACAACAGTGGTGTACCCTGTGTATGCTAAAATAACAACAGCTAGCATTTTTAAAATTCAGCTTCAAAACTGATCAAAATCCACCGCCATTTTTGACCCCATTCATTTTCACTTTGGACTGGAAATGGGATGGATCTGGAATTCCTTATTTTGGTATACAATTTATGTCACTTTACCAGAACTGATAAGCAACTACTTTGTCAATGTACCTAGAAATCATAAGTGAATGGTCACATGTAGTTTGCCTGGGTGGAGTAAATGGTGACACCTATCAGCCAGTTCATAGATCAGTGATGGCATAGCCAAATGTCTGTTGTAACTGGTGGGTTAGACCATCATTTTATATCTGTATGGTGCTCTGGTAGGAATGTGAACCCAACATGTTGCATGGACAAACCGTAATACCTTTTCTGTGTATTGGGCAATGCAGTGATGGGTAATTTATAGTTGGTTTGCATGTCATACAGTACAAATGTAAGAAAGTTTAAAACACAGTTAATAACTTTTTATAGTTCAATTATGGTTTTACACAGTTGTTATGACAGGAAATGCACTTATTTAACTGTTAAATTTTTTAATTAATACATATCTAGTGATAAAGTGAAAGTCAAAATGTGTTATAATTTAGTTTTTGGCTGTCTCATAGGATAGTATAGTAGTATGCAAAATGACAAATACTTATTTATGTAAATATTATATAATATATATTCTATACTCATATTTTCATACAATTATAAATTTATTCATTTATCATTAACAGTATTTTATGTATTTGACAGTGATATATCAACAAAACATATGTAATGGTTTTGTAAAATTACAGAAAATACTTTTGTCAATAAAGAACACTTTATTTTTATAGCTAGTTTTGTCAAAATTATAATTTACGAGCTGTTGAAAAACATATACTTAATGTATTACATTTATAAAGATTGTTTTTGTTAAATCACATGACACATTTCAATAAACAGTTTATTCATGTAATTTTAAGCAAATTTAAAGCAAATGCAGTAAATTTGAAGGGCAAATGTATAACACTGGCATTCAGGAGGCTGTAAAATTGAAGGGTTTAGATAAGAACACTTCTGAAACATCTTTTGTACAATGCATAATGTATCAGAAATATATTGCTGTAGTATTAGATGAAATGACACTGGATTTGTATTTGGTAAAATAGTACTGATTGTAATCAATGAATTAAATTTTTTCTTTTTTGTTGAGTAGTGTCAGGCATTGTCCATTCCCTACAACTTGAGTCTGATAGTCATTATGTATGTTTTGTGGTGAAGGAAATAACAGATTTTTATCTACTGCCAGTACTGCGAGTATAACTATAAAGAGTACGGTCTAGACCTGCTCTACATGAAAAGTGCCCTGAGATAACCTCTGTTATGATTTGTATAAAATATAAATAAATTGAATTGAATTGAATTACATAAGTTTCAGGGCCTTTCTTTTGTTTCTTTGTATCACACCATATGGATTGCAAAATATGACAAGTTGGTCTTAGTTAAAAAAAAGTCTAGGAAACCGAAGGTAAGTAAATATAACTATTAGTCTTAAGTTATGTTTACTTTATACCTACTTGTTAGGTTTACTAAAAATGTAGATGTTCACTTAATTTTGTGAAGTTGTTCCAACTTAAAAATGGCAAGTGAAATTAACTCGTTCTTTCCCAGTGTTAGCAGCTTAAGTAAAACAAGTGACTCTGACCTAACTGAACAGTTGTGTTTACTCAGTAGAATTTAGGAAACTGATTGCCCTGGATAAATTATGTAAGCACAAAAAAGAACGATTACTTTTCAGGTTTATTTTTTATTAAAAAAAGAGAATCCATACTGAGCATCTTAAGCCAAGGCCAGTGTTTGTGGAAACAAGTGAAATTATACAATCAAAACAAATCCACTTTGAAGCCTTACAAAATAAGCTATAAAAAAATCTAGAAAGATTCTGACTAAATATTTCTCCCTGACTTTACTTATCATGGCACAATTTAATCACAAATATCAATATTCAATCAAACTTCATCCAATTTACAAGCTAAATGAAACATTCAATCAAACTATGCATATGCTTTGAACTGTAATAAATAAAGTATACCACTGTAGGTGTTAACATTGTACTATATTTCTATATTCTGCTAGTTGCAAATTAGTCAATCACATTTGTACATTATGAAGCATTAAGTCATTCTGCAGACTGAATTGTTTTTTTCAACTCGCTTATTAGTTCTTCCAAATTATTAGGTCTTTCATGGAACGTTATCTTTCAAATGTCATTTTCACCAACCACTACCCACTGGCCAGGACTGCTTCACGGTTCTGAAAGGGTAACAACAAACTGGCATTTCACTCTGTAGGCAGAGAGGGGTAAGCTATCACTGAAGTCTTTCAACTGGCTTACAAGCAAGCTTGAGCTACTTTTGCAGACTTCTAAATCTCTGAGGTATTCATGATACAATGCGAACATCTGTCTACAAATGAATAAAATATTGGTACCCACAACCATAACTTGCTGAATCTTCTTAAACAACAGGCACCACCAGGTGTTGCTTCAAGGATGGTGTTTTGAGGTGCATAGTTTGCCAACAAATGCTGCTGTACACCATCCAGGAAAGAATACAGTATGACACTCCTCACTTTGTCTGATTCCTGGTTATGAAATAAAGCAGAATGTAAATTGTAAGCCATTATCTACTGATGTCTATCAGCCAAAGTCAGAAGAACATTTTTGACATTGTGGGCTTCAGAAATGACTCGCTTGAAGACTTTGTACTTTCCCTTTCAATGACACGGCTCAGAAGGAATAATACCCTCAAGCAAATTTGGAGGATATTGTGGGAAAACCGTCAACAAAATCAAAGTGCTCCAAATGATCACTTAGAGGTTAGCTCTCTTTCACACCATATTCCTTTGCCATCTGGGCATCTTCCTGGACTTCCCAAACCTGATCATGCTCTTGTTCTCAAGCCAAAGAGACCAGACCTAACTTTGTTATCTTGTATTTTCTGCCGTGTGGCCATGCGAAATTGGCAAATCTTATTAGAGACAAAACTTTCTTGGAATCCCGCCAATAAATGAGCAGGCAAATTATCTGCTACAAAATAAAAAATGGTTCCTTTGTCACTTTATCCCAATTTTTCCACATATGATCTCAAGAAGCTCTTCTGAAGGAGTGGACGAAGGACTTCAGAGTACCCACATTCTTTAATAGTATTTGTCCTACAAAGAAGGGCTAACTGTGAGAAACTGGTTCAGAGAAGAGCAAAATATAGGTGCAAGATTTATCCAATATATTGCACGGATTTTGTGTTTCTTTTTAGAGGTCCTCGGAGGGTTTGCAGCCTCACATTTACTGATGTAAGGACCCAGGGCAGCCCTAAAATTTTCTTCCACCAGTAAAGTATTTTCTTGAAACCTGAGCCATCCCTGATGTGGCTGTATTCTTGCATATCACCACTGCTAACTGCGAGAGCATTGTCAAAGATCTCAAATTTATTCAACAGTATCTGGAGAATTTTAAGGACAGGTATGTACACAACTGGTTCCACAATTTTAAATTATTTTACCATGTAAAAGGCTCTTTTGCAGGAAGTGGATAATGAATCTCCTTTCTGAGTGCGTTACATTGCTCTCTGAGATTGCACTTACTGTTTGTCTTTCTATAGACATGTCTGCATCAGGATAGTAGTTCAGGAGTATTTCTGAGTTGTAGAAAAAAGCAAAGGTTTTGATATATTACATACTATATTACATCTTGTACAGCACTTTCACATATATTAAGTATAGTCCATATTCTAAGGAAAAGGGCTGCCATTATATATTCAAGCTGCCACACCAAACCATTAATATTATCTGCCATTAAATCCTCTTCTTTAAAATCAGTTGTGTCTTGAATGTCCCTTTCATTTTCAGTTTGGACAGCTTCGACAACATTCAAAGTTTCTGTATGTGTTAAAATTTCTGGCTTGAACTGCAACTGGCTATGCATCTGTCTGCCATCGTGGTTCCCTAAATGTGCAGAGGCACTCTTTATGGACACTTGATAATGGTGATGTTCTTGTGTAACCACCGTGTTTCAGTTGTAGTTTATTACGTGGTGGTGATGGTGTAAAGAGGATGAAGGAGACTCCGCTGACACCATCTTGATTGCATATAAAGGTTTATTACAAAGAAGTACAGCGTCAAATCAAACATTTTCAGATCTGCTTGTGAGAGGGTGTGAAGCCAATGAACCACTCTCCCACTCAGCCTTGACCACCGACTCTTAAATAAGGCCGTTATCTTCCTAGGACACGTCACCAACATATGGTTTTAATCATAAAGTGCTATCTCCCTTTTCAGAATGCGAGGCATCCTCTGAGTCCCCCCCCCAATCTAGGGCCTCTATGAAAACATATACATTTATCTCTGCATATTTAACCATACACCTCACAGTCTATAAATTTGAAGCAGCTGCCCTCTCTTTTCACATGTGAAGTTGAAAAATTTATATCCACTGCATCAGTGTTTGTTGTCTGTTTTAAAGCAATAAAAAAACAAACATCTACTTTCAGTGTGGATACCTGAGGTAAAATGTGTCTCATAAAACAGGCATTCTTATCTGTATATTAATGTTGGTTCTGTTAAAAAGTTAAAATGTTAAATTGAGTAATGCACGTTAGTCAGATTGTTGCTGAGAACTGACTGGCTGTGTAATTCTGGGTACTAGAATGAAATATAATGCCAATTTTTACCCACTATGTACAGCTTTCAGTATGTTGATTGCTATTACTATCTTACAGTATGACCTAGTATGGATAACTGGATCTCTCACACAAAAAAAAAAGTCAAACAATGGGGGGGTGGCATAACATGCTGCCTCTCATGCACATCGCACATGTGCAAGCCATGTGCTTGTTGTGCGCACTTACACGTGCATACCAAGTATACATTCTATGCTTACCATGACTCAGTGCATTAAATTAGCATTTAAATTAGGTCAGTGAATTTGGACAGAGCTCTCATCATGGATGTAGCTAATGTTACAAGTTCTCATGTGAATTGCATGGTGATGTTAGCTTGGTACCTTGGTTACTGTTAGCTAACATTAGCATTAGCCTGCCAGGAGTTTTGGTTATCACTATATATAGAAAAAATGGGCTCCCAAAATTCAGTTGTGAATAATGAAATTATAGCTGACAAATGTAAATACTCAGTGAAGTTGAATAACTTACCTAGAGATTCAGAAAACATTCTTTTTCTTCTAAAGTTTCCAGTCCTCACAGCTTATGGAAACTTCTCCTGTCCTGCTATACTGCACGTGTGCACTGCTGAGCTCTGCGTTCACTCCAGGAATACAAAGTTACGAGTCCAGTACAGAACTTAGTTTGATACCTCTTACAAGCAAAATGAGTACGTTACTCACAGTACAACAGGTTACTCAAAAAGGCAGTGAGATATAAGTAAAGTACAATAATGTAATTTAAGTTAGTATGGGTATTATCCTTTAGCGTTATTGCACTGCTACCAATTGCAGGCCTTAACTTCCCTTGTTACTTTGTTGTCCTGACTAGCCTACCACCAATTCAAATGCCCATCTGTTATTCAGAATTTTCGTTGCTAATAATTAATGGTTGAGAGGGTTTGTCACAATTCCTTCATGCCATCTCAGGGAAATGCCATTTTCTCTCTTATATTTACAAGGCTATGTGAGTTATTAGTCAATTCTTGACGTTGACTTTGGCTGCTGTAGTTTAAACTTTGTTCAATGTCACCACAATGTACTTTCCCTTGCTCTGTAACCACAATAGAACACGACTGATAGAGAATATACTGCATTCTTTTTCAATATCCCAGTGTTGAAATCTAAATGAAAAGCCTAATTAAAGTGACCTACAGTGACTTCCTTTAATGACAGGTATTGAATGTTCTTGCTTGTCTCCCACTTTGGTAGGTTGCATGTAACTTAACATAACATTTAATGTTGAATTTTTAAGGGCTATCGCCCTACAGTTAGTCATTTGAATCACAACCTCTAAATGTACAAACATCTCAAAATAATTAGGTAAACCATGTTTAATTAATTTAATGGCCCTACCGCTTTGTTTACTAGTCTACTAATCTAACCAATGACATTCATCATGGAATGATTTGAGAAGTTGTGAACACTGCATGAAGATAAATTTAGTTTCAGAGTTGGTATCCAAAGTTGGCGTGGGACAGCTGGATGATCTCCAACTTGTTGCTGAGGAGGATATTAAACACCTCCTCACACCAATACAATGCAGGAAGATTCTACAGGCATTTAAGAGAAAATGTTAGAGTTATTGAATATGCAATAAACTGAAGAGCATTATGGTCTTGAAGTCTCACATTTTTAAGGATTTTTGTGGAGTTCTGTATACTTCTATGTACAATGAAGACTTGTCTTCTTTTCTTCCCATTCCTAACTGTTCTCCCTTTTCTAACCTTTAGGCCATGATAGAGAACATAACAACCAACCATCTACCTCATCCTCTCCATCTACTTTATCCACTGTACATGTGTCTGAGACCTATGGCAATGCACAGTCAACACCAGTCCCACAAAGATATGTCCCAAGACTGATGATTCATGGATTGACAACTTTGAAGTTCCATGGACAAAGATGACCCAGAGTCTAAGACTGGCTGTGTCACAGGGGAAGAGACCAGAAGCAGCTGACAGGTGAAAATGGATAGAGATGTTGTTGATGCTATGCTGCTAAGGGAAATCTGTAAAAAATCTGAACAGTGCTCTCCAACTGCCAAATAGCCTCATGGATCACACAGATGAGGGCGAAGTACTTCGCTGCGGGTATTACTCTCTGCTCTCACAAATCATAACGAGGGTAGAGAATCTTAACATATAGAAAACGCTTCTTAGACTTAGAAAACCCAAATGGCCAAATGACAGTGCCACAGAGGACAACACTGACAACAGGCTAGACAACAGCCTAGAATAAATTTGTGAAAACTGACAGCTATGGTTGCATGAATTGGCAACCTGAGGATCTACCAGAGGGGGAGACATTAGAAACCTTGGAGGACAGGTCTTTGTAGACATTTTCAGAGGAACCGACAGAGAAATAGGAGATCAGCTAATCAATGCAAGCTCTGCACCAACAATATCAAACTTGCAAGATAACTGGCCTTCCTTGGGTACCCAAGGTACCCGTTTTAATTTTCTGACAGGCATTGAACTGGAATCACAATTAAATGAAGCTCTGAACGGCAAGGGAAAAAGAATACTCACTTCTTTAAGAGCCAGTTAGCAAGAGCCAGTTTCTTAGGGCAGACGTGAGTACTTTGTCAGGTTGAGGAGTTGTCAGGTTGTGAGACTGCACATACAGTATTGTATTGTGAGGCTAAACTGCTTACAACTGTATGACCACACTGTGATTAAAAAAAAAAAAAACACAGGGAAAAAAATAAATTAACAAATAAATAATTGCTATAACATGAAAAAAATAAAACGGCAACAAGGACCTTTTGAACACAGCAAATAAAAAAAACACTGATATAAAAATATTAACTCTTGACAGAAAAATTACACATCCACCTAATATGTCATTTACCTAACAACATAATTATATAAATTATTTGCATCTGATGTTATTATAGGCCATTTTAACCAAAGAGGATGCAGATTCCCAACTCTTCCCCACTTATTGTTAACCTATAAGACCTGATGCATGGAAGCTTTGTTCTGCCAGAGTAACAATGTGGATTTATATAGAACCCTTTTTTCTAAGAGTGTGTAGCCAATTAAAATATTATTGGGGATCTAGAAAATGGATACTGTCCAATGAGAGCAATGCTGTTATTCTTCCCTGTTAAACTGACTTCGCTGCAACCTTGGCAGTCCTTTTTGCAAGTTACTATGTTTTTAGCATCAAGTACCAGGGGGAAGCATGCAATATTTTAGAGTTCATTCAAAGGTAGACATTTTCCTATGCAATTATCTATTGTTATTTTTAGATCTAGCCTTAATTTTGGATCCCTTAGTACTGTTGTCACAACAAGCATGACGTTAAATACTACATATTTTCCTCATAGGCAAAACCTGCATAATGAGTGATTTGACTAATTAGCTAAACAGATTTAATGTCTTTGCAGGTTCCTCATAAGGATTAACCTAGTTGACGTTAAATGCAGTGCTAAAGTCCGGGTGAGCTGCAGAAGTGGGAAGAAGGTACAAAGAAAAGCTTCCCACATCAACCCATGTGTTAATTCATGTTTTCATGCAGAATCAGAGGTAAAACTATTTTTTAGCACCACACCTATATACTTATTCTGGAGCCACAGCCTGCTGGAAACAGTCATCTTATACAATGATCTATTCTCCAGGTTAACTGAAAACATTTCCCTTTCCTTTGTATTTTTTTTGCAGATTATGAGTGCCTCTCTCGTCTCACTTTTGTGGCAGCCCAGATGATTTTTGATTACTTTGATTTTGTTTTGTTTACTCTGTATTTTTTTTCCGGATCAATATGTACGTAAGGTTTTTACTAGAATTATGTGCAGGAAAAAAAAAATAGTTTAATAAAAAGTAAAAAAAGACAAAAAAAAACAAAAGACTATCTTTCATGTAAATTTATGAGATTTTCTCTGCTACACTTACACTGCTGTTAGCCATTGCTCATCAATCTTATGTAATGGTGCTAATGGTACTGTAAGATAAAATACAGTAATTGACAGTCCCATTGCTTCCAGCATGTGAGTGTAGTTTTTTTTTTTTTTTTTTTACTGTGTACTATTTCGGAGTACCAGTTATAATGCTTTAAATAAATTATAGTACAACAATGAAGGTTTGAATACAGTAACTAGCAGCCAACTGTAACATTCATAGTAACGTAACTTTGATAGTAAATTTCATAGTAACCCCTTTACAGTGCAGCTGACTAGATTTTGGAATCAAAATGGCAAAAGGAAAAGGTCCAGATGACTTTCAGACTTTGAAAGAGGATCCTTTGTTGGCAGATGGAGTGCATGAGCTTCAGTCACAAAGACTTCTCAGCTGACCAGTGCTTTAATAGGAACAGTAACTAAAGTGACGTTTAGATTTTAGAGAGAACATCAGTTTTGGAGCGGCCTGTTAGACAGCACTCTCCACCACCATTGTCCAAATAATGAGGGAAGATCTTTTTGAAGAAGAAGTGTTCATCCCTCCAGTAGAGTTTAATACACTATTAGAAACGTAGACAAGCAACACTGATGCTGTTCTGGAGGCCTGGAGGCTCATGGTGGAACACCAAATTACTAACACACTTTATGTTGAGTTTCCCTTTCTTTTGTGACCCATTTGTGCTTTTTGAAGGTTAACACAATGCTTTTTGACATGACTTATTGCTCTATACGAAAGTGGTGCACTGACTTACTGGCTAACATCCCCCCAAAAAATACCTACACTAAACTACGTACTGAAGGATCTGGTCCAGTAAAATTGTTGCCCTCAGCTCCTCTGTCAGAAGGAAGCTCTTTGTGGAACAGACTGACTATTACACTGACACTTTTGAGATTTTTAAGTGTTTCATCTTTATGCTTTTTTAATCTCCAATGCATCTCAGAGGCAAATATTGTATTTTTTACTCAACTACATTTATGTGACAGCAATAATTACTGCCACAGCTTTAGTTACTTTGCTGATTAAGATTTTACATTCAAAACACATGATGAGCTTATATAATATGATAAAGTTTTATAAAATATACAACCCAACAGTACATGAAGTTGTTAAAATTATCTTCACGTTGACCTGCTACATCATTAATATTCCGTGTATACAGTGTTTTAATGTAGCAATAAGGCGAGTAATAAAGCGAGTAATATGATATAGTGTATGTAGTAATAGAACATTGTGAAACCAACCTAGGATACTTGTACTTTTGATACTGAAACCTGCATTAGGTAAACAGTGTATTAATTACACATCCAGCACACATCTGGCAACATTAGCATTCACCTGGATTGGTGTTTGTGTCCACCCGATGAATCTATGTCCAGTCTCTTTCTTTTTTTTCTAAATCTCCTTAAGCTCTGTTTTTGGTCTCCACCAGCTCCTGAGGGAAATATCTGGCTGTTTAGCTGCTAAATGCTTCACTATGTTCACCAGTTGATCTCTGACTATGTCTGTCTGCTGTTGGCTGCTGAGCAGGTATAGGACAGTGGGCAGAGGCAGGTAGTAATGGGGGATGTCTACTTGATAACTTTATTGAGTAAATTGTTATTGTTGGAGTTGCTTTAATGTAGCGTACTGTTTAATCTTACTTGAATAGATTTTTAGACCATAACAATTACTTTTACTCTGATACATTTGGATGCATTAATCGCTCTACTTTTATTTATCATTTTATGCATTCATAACTCATTCCCTAAAGAGGCCGGTGGTCTGCTGATCCCAGGTCTGCTTGCACTCTGTTATCCTATTAGAGCAGCCCCCTCATAACTCTGTTCATGGCAGTATAATGGCTTAAGCGTAGCGGTGGGAGATAAAAGAGAAAGCATCCTTTTCCTCACTTTTTTCTTTTTCCACTATCAGTATGGCTTTCAAACAGCACTAGCGGTTTCTATTAACAGACCACAGTGCAGAGTGCAGCAAGCTCTGGTAATGAATGCTGGTCTGAGGTCTGTAATTCAGAACCGTCCTGACACTGAGCTGAGAGAGCAGGAAATGTGTCTGTTGTGTTAATGCTAATAATTTTAATACCATATACACAAAGTATGTCATGCCTCAAAACTACTACCCCTCCATATTTCTGTTGCAATGCAATTATGAATTTTTTCGTCATGGCTTCTTTTATTTCATGTGCGGTTGACAGATGTTTCAACCACAGATGGTCTTTCTCAGGTAAAAGTGAAGAAGTGTATTCAAAATGGAACGTCACAACATTTTTAATGAGCCTCAATGAATCATCTTATATAAACATTTTAAGTGGGACCTGGCCACTTCTGTAATCTTATTGTCTTTGTTTGATTAGAGAGACCGAAAAACATTATCCTAGAGTATGTGTAACAGATTATGTAATTAGATCATAATAAGACATTTCATCAGCATACAGGTGTATATTCACTTCTTTATCTTTACCTGAGGAACACCATTTGTGGCTGAAATGATGTCAGTTATATCCACATTGTTATCTTTTGCGTCACATAACAATTGGACACCGACAGAGTTTTAAACGTTTATTACGCTAACTGCAGCATATTGCTAACCACAGTCTTCTGTGTATTCCCCAGCGCTACCATGGACAGATTATGAGACAATGTGCCCCTTAGCATAGACATATAAAAGGCCCTCCCATGCAGTTGTTTGCATCTTTTCGTAGTAATTTGTGTCTCTTTGCAGTCATTTTGCTTCTCTTCGTAGTTGTTTGTGTCTTCGTGGTCATTTGAATCTCATTGTAGCTATATGTCACTTTTCAATAGTTTTGTGTCTCTTTGTAGTTAATGTTTTTTTGTCTCTTAGTCATTCATCTCTCAGTGATTTTTTGCAGGTCAACCATATTCTCAGGTGTCACTGTTTGTTCAAAAGCAGCACCTAGACTCTAGTATTTAGTTCACACTGGACATGAAGACAGGCTGTGTGACTCCAGTCCAAAGCTTCCTGCCTCAGCTGATCCACAATGATATTCATGCACAGATATAATATAAATTACTATAGCACAATATACAAAATATTATAGGAAACCTTCGCAGGAGATGCGGGTTATGTTTTCTTAAAGCAGAGCTGTTCTGCTGTCCTGATTTAAATTACTTTACTCATTTTATTGTGTTATAATGAAATACTTTTCTAGCCTCTATGCTGTGCAGTTGTAATATAAAGGAGAGAAAAACAAAAACAAATACTGGATTGTATTTGGTTGTCAGATACTCTAGGGCCCTCTGACTCCTTGGGCCCCTGGGCCCCTGTGCTTAGTTGGCCCATTCAGTAATCCATTCGTGAGTATTGGAGTCATTTGATATCAAAATACACAACATCTCTTCTCTTTTTACAGTTGTTGTTCTATAAAGTAAACAACTGAGAGATTACTTGAGTTCTTTCAGTCTTCAGATATTCCATAACCTTCACGCTAAGGAGTAACCAGGCATTATTTGGGAGTTTCTTGTTCCCCCCAAATGCTGAGCAGAAAATATGATAATTGGGCCTCCTTTTATGAACCCTGTCACTGATCTGTCTCTTGTTATTTCCTATTTATTTTCAATTTATTTCTGTTTGTTGAGGAAAACATAAGTGTACACTATGTTCTAAATGTGTAAAGTTTTATACATAAATACCATAGAGTTGTGGGAAATGCACCTTAAAAAATTCTGGGGGAGGGCTCTCATTTGGTCCCCTCCCAATGTCTATACCATGGTTACGCTTTTCCTTCACAGTTTCTGTACACATGTGGCAACATTAATCATCTATTTTACTCCACTAAGTGTCTACTTTTTTTCTTTGTAAAAATTAACCCCTTTTCTTCTTTTGTTTATTTTTAAAGCAACACTACAGGGGGTGAGGGTAGAATACCCTGATCCCCAGACTGTACCCATGGGAATTATTCTGCCCAATTGATTTGGGTGAGTCACTAATTAAGCCGATAGGTTGAGATTTGCAGGAGGCCATGTTCTTTCCGGCCATTCACTGTGCACATCAACAGCAACAAGAAACATTCTGTCCTCGAATGGCCCCGCAAAATCAATATGCACACAATGCCATGGCTCCTGTGGGAAACCCCAGGGATGAAGAGGAGTTAGTGGTGGACTGTTTCTGAGTTTTTGGCACGAAGAACAGTTTTCACCATGTCTTAAATCTGCTTCTCCATGCCTGTCCACTAAAAATATCTTCTCGCCATTTCCGTCATTCACAAAATTCTACTGTGTACTGAATAAAGCCTCTGCAACATTTTGGTGCAAAGTGACAGTGGAATAATCACCCTCCTCCTCCACAGCAAACAACCCGACAGGAAAGACAGCCCCAACCTCCTCCCGAAGAGTGGCTGCAGATTTGCGATGTCACCAATAGGTTGACAGCAGACAACTCAAGGTCATTGGAGGTCTCCTTTCTCAATTGTGAAGCTGAGGCAGGTGGCCTTTCTAACTCCCTCTAGAATATGTCCGCAGTATTTGACTCCGGCTTTGTGACAGGAAGCAGTAATCTGGATAAACCATCCGGACTGCAGTGAGAGTCCGACTTGCGATACTTGATGTCGAATGAACCCCAGCGGAAGCCCATCTCTGTGTTCAGCATGTAGCAAGAGGTGGTATCCCAGTGTACCGACCAATAATGGTTGGTGGTCATTTAGTTGTGTGAACCTGGTTCCATACAAGAACCAATGGATTTCTCTTGTTCTAGTTTAGCATAATTAGTCTCTGGCTTGTTCAGTGGCCATGATGCAAAAGCAGGTGGCTTTCATTCTGTGTATTACAGTGCATGAGAAATGAGCGCCCACTCCGTGAGGAAGAGGCATCACAGACAAGCTTCATTGGATGTAATGGATTTATGTGAGTCAGATACTCTGATCTAGTCATCATGTCTTTTGCCTCTTAAAATCCTCCTGACTGGTCCACTTCCAGGTTTTATCTTGGCGTAGCAGTTCATGCAATGGTTGTAACAGTGATGCTGGTTGAGTTGGGAATCAAACATCCACATCATTTCAAAAACTGGCTGATGTTCTGCAATGAAGGTGGATCCACAGTGTATGTGATCTTAGATGTTGCAGTGTGTAGACCATTAGCATCGATCATGTGATATTCAACAGATTACTTGAAAGACTGACATTTTTTTCTTACAGATACTGAGGCCGTGTTCTTTCAGTCTTTGAAGAGTATCATCCAGGTTGCACAGGTGCTCTTCATCAGTTGCTTCGCTGCATACGATATCATCCAGATAGCACTGGACTTCTGGCAATCTACTAAGGATTTGGTCTATGTCCCACTGAAACAGTTCTAGGGGTGATGTGATGCAGTATCCGAAAATTCCTTTGTCCTTGTCGTGTTTGTGTTAACAGTGAGCATTTCATGTGACTGCTCATCTGCGTGCATTTGCAGATAAGCTTGACTGAGACCTAGCTTGCTCAATTTTTGTCCTTGAACGCAGATAAAAAAACAGGTGGTTTTTTGGACTTTTGGACTAACACAGGATTAACATGGCATTACCTTGAAATCTCCATAATTACTGATCCCCCCATCCATCGTGGGACGTGGAACAAAGGGTGGGGCCCACAAATTGATGGACACAGGTTCCAAAACCCTGTTCTTATACAGATTTGCCAGGTCAGCTTCCACCCTGGATCTGATAGCATATGGCACTGGTCTTGCTTCCATGAACACTTGCTTGCTACCAGGTTTGATTTGTTGTTTCACTGTAATGACTTTAATGGTCCCTAGCTCATCACAGAAAACCACTATATGTTTCTCTAGCACGGCCTGCAGGTGAGTGAAACTGTGTTACAGTTCTTACTGCTTGCCAATCAAGCCTGGTGTTCTTCACCCAGATACGTCCCATTATGGAAGAATAGTTACCCTTGGTAACATAAACTGGAAGGTTCCAGTTTGGCCATTGCACTGAACATTATATCTGTCTTCCCTTTCATGTGCACTCCAAGCTCTGAAAACTGTGTCAGAAGGCTGTAATGAAAGGTGCCTAGTGAATTTCCTGTAGATTCTGTTTGAGACTAGTAATGTGTTTGATCTAATGTCTATCTGCATTTTCTGGAAGGTCTCTCCAGCTTGGGTTTAGCCCATTAGCTGCATGAGATCTCATCCACTATCATTGTTCTTACTGTAATTATTGTAGCAGCCAATTCTTACATTGAAGAATCACTAGTTCATACCCAACATGCAGATGCAAAGTGTCCAGATTTGCCATTGAAGAAACACGGGCCTTGTGCCCTTTGCTTCCCACTGCCGATTTTGTGCACTCCCTGTTGCATTCAGCTTATGGGCTTCTTTTGGAGCTATTTCCATCATTACACTGATATTTATGGCTTGCATAAGAGTCAAGTCCATCTCTCTAAGAAATTTCCTCTTTGCTGCTTCATTCATTAACCAACACACAAGCACTCTCAAAGTGTTTTTAAAGGATCTTTAAATTCGCAGTGTTCAGCTAACTTTCGCAATGCTGCAACATACATGGTAACAGACTCACCCTTTTACTAGTTACATCAATGAAATCTGAATCTCTCTGCAATCACTAAAGGCTTGGGTGAAAGTAGTCAGTGTGTCCACAATTTCTTTTTATGTTTAAGTACCTAGCTTTATTAACTTAATTGCAGAGCAAGTTGAAAGTCTTTGGGCCTCTTACACTCAGAAAAGTAGGCCCTATCTTGTCATCAGCTTTCCCTATTATCTGTGACCACATAGTCAAAGCACTCCGTGTAAGAGCTCCACTGCTCCACACTTTCAATCAACTATTAATCCAAATTCCGTAGCGTTACTCACAGGGTTAATGGTCGGAACAATTGTCGGTTGTCCATTACTGCATGTCCTCCCATCTTGGCTGGCTGCACCACAACATACACCATGTTTGCCTTATTTACATGCGTTGAGTACACTGAACTGTTTATCAAAAGTTTACCTATGAAACATACTAAAGCAGAGTACATTTTACACAAATAACTATAATATTATGTGCTCAACAAAATTCCTAATTCCTTTTTGGAATTTGATAGAACTATATTAGTTTGCTTTTGTTTGTTTAACATCTCTTTTCCACTGTTGATAATGCAGTCCAAATAGAGTAAAATATTAAAATATTAATGTTTATTGATGGCGAATGTATTTTTAATCATTTTTATAAACACAAGTTCTATTGCCTAACACAGAAGTTTTTGAAGTTGTTTGTACAGTGCAGTGGTAGTCCACCCAGGTCAATATGATTTCCTTCTCTGGAGGAAGATGAATCTCTGCCTATATTATGATCTTCCTATATTATATTTAACATATCATAACTGAAGTGTCTAATACACAAATAACTAAAGATGTTCATAATTTGTAATTATTCCCATATTTTCTGTCTTTTACCACCCACAACACTTGTCTGTATTCGCGATAACACCACACCCCTGAACTACAGGGCTTAACGTTTACTATATTTGTGGTATAAAACCAGGATTCCACTGTACTTTTGGGGTCAGACAGCTTTGTGGGGACCAAAATGCTGGACCTCACAAGTTTAAATCACTGTTTGAGGGTAAAGACCTGGTTTTAGGGTTAGGTAAGGGTTGGGATTAGGCATTCAGTTGTGATGATTAAGGTTAGGATAAATTGTTAGGGAATGCATTATGGCAATGACGGGCCCCCACGAATATTTTAAAACAAGGATCTGTTTATATGTGTGTATGACTATGTGTATGTTTGTGTTCATTGAATGTCTGCATTTTTATCAGCTGGAGCGGAGCCAGCAGCCTTGGTGTCCCTTCTCCTCCCTCTGCTTCCCTCTGTGACTCACCCTGCTTTCCACTCTGTTCTTCACTACTGTAACATGATTTTGTGGACTCCCCTGACATTTACTTATCTGAAAGAGTGCAGGCTGCCATCGGTTCACTGCTGTGTTGCTTCCACATCGTTACCAGCAAACACAGCTCCAGACAACAAAGGCCAACCCAGCGGCTGACAACAAACACAAACCCAGTGCCTGACAATGAGTGCAGCACCTCACAACACACCCAGCACTTGACAATAAAATCCAGACCTTGAGAACAATCCCTGCAACTAAAGACTCACACCTATGCCATTTGACAACAAACCCCTATTCACACCCTGTGTCATGATGCACATTCAACTTAGTCATGCTGTCTTCAGGTCATGCGGTTTCTGTGTAACACTCGCTGTCCTGGATAATGTTCTTGGCATGCGTTAGGAGTAGGATAACAAAAACTGAAGAAACACACCCCCCCCCCTCATGTGATTGGGAAAACAAAGAACTATGGTCATGATTGCACACCCTAACACACCTGGTGGTCAAGTGTTGCCCTAGAAACAGAGTAGAAATCTCAGCTTGGCAACAATAAATTTAAAAAAATTCAAAAATAACGTTCTATTGTGTTACAAGCTTGGAACCAACTGAGACCCTCCTGCTCATGCAGTCCCGGCTCAGTTGTTTGGATGCCAGAGTTCAACTGACAACTTTCACACCACCCTAAATGAACCAAACCAAACTGTGTGCAGACATGCTAGCAATTCTATGAGGCACAAAAGTACTTTGAGTTAAATGTTAACAGTGGCATGCCAACATGCTTGCAATGACAGTGCTAACTTGCTGATGTTTATCAATGCTTACCATGTTTGCAATGTTAATTAAACATGTTAGCATGTTAGCATGAGCTGAGGCTGATGGAAATGTCATTAGTTTCTCAGATATTGTATTTGGTCATAAACCAAAGTATTGGACAAATTAAAATTTTTACCTGATGATGATGATGGCTCTAGATGAAAGGTCAGGGGAACACCAAAATCAGTAGGATTGACCCTGAGGGGAACATGAATATCTGTACCAATTTTCATGGCAGTCCATCCAGTGGTTTTTGAGATATTTCAGTTTCAACCAAAGTGGTGGACTGACTAGCTAACACAGCCATCCCTACAGCCATGCTGCTAGGTGGGGTAAAAGTGTCTGTTTTTCTGTTATTTGAAAATTACATCAGAAACTCCATGAAAAAATACATGGATGGTAAAGGTGCTAAAAATGTTTTTTCTGGAGCTTTCAATCACATCTTACAGTTGTAATCAATTAATAGAACTGGCTTATTTGTCATCAAATGCCTGTATGTGTGGGGAGAGATTGCAACCCGTCTCTGTTCAAAGATGGTTCTTAGTGTAAGATGTGAATGTCCTTCTTGATCTTTCTGTAGGTATCCGCTGACTACTGCTCAATGACGTTTGTTTCTGCTGTCACTTGTGATGCCATGATGAAAACAACAACAACAAAAAAAACAACAATAATAACAATAATAATACACTTTATTTATATGGCACTTTTCAAAAACAGAGTTACAAAGTTCTTTACAAAGGAAAATGCAGATAAGACAATTCAGCACAATAAAAATTAAATAGAATGAGGCCAATAAATGTACAGTGAACAAATAAAATAAAAAATAATATTAAGCTAAAAAGGATGAAATAATTAAATAAAAAAGATAATATATATATATATATATATATATATATATATATATATATAAAAGAAAACAATCAATAATATTAGTGAAAGTCTTTTTTCAAGATAATTTTTAAGAAGTTGATCAACGATGCCACTGACTCTGCAGGTTCTCAGATCTTAAGGGTGGGGAGTTTCAGAGCTGAGGGGCCCTGACTGACAAAGCCCGGTCTCCTTTAGTCTTGAGTCTCGAACAGCCAGAAGAACCCTCCCCGACGATCTGATGCTGCGCTCCAGCTCATATGGGAGCAGCAATGCAGCAATATAACTTAGAGCCTGTCCATGAAGTGCTTTAAATGTGATCTGTATAATCTTAAAATCAATTCTATAACTAACTGATAACCAGTGAAGGGAGGCTAAAACTGGGCTAATGTGCTCTTGTCTTTTTGAATTAGTTAAAAGCCTAACAACTGCATTTTGTACTCACTGAAGGAGTGAGATAGTTTCATAGCTTAACCCTGAATACAGTGAAATACAATAGTCAAGACACAATGATTTGAATGCATATCTGACCTTCTCGAGATCAGTGAGAGAGAGGAAGGACCTGATTTTATAAATGCTCCTCAGTTGGAGGAAGCATCGCTGAACAACGATTGTGACTTGTTTCTGCCACAACATTTAACCCAGTTATCGGTTTTAATGTTGTTGCTGATCGGTGTATTGAATCGTTACTTTACAAACTCAGTTCCTACACATGCTGAGACATTGTTGATACTGGCATGAACAACAATATTCAGAGAGGGATACTTTTTGATGATCAATATCAGCCACGTGGGCTGGAGCAGACCATCACACGCCTCACCATGGAGTCCCCTACGATGAGGGTAGTAAGGCTGTAAAGTGCAGACAACTCAGCCCTGGTGATGAGCGGCAGGCTGCTACCACCAGCGACAGCAAGCATGGCCGTGTCAACTCCATGGATAGAGCTTGATGGCTGATCGGGATTATCATTTACCAGAGGGAGGAAGCAATTTGAGATGGAGAGCAGCCGGAGTAGTGTTTGATTCATAGCCACATGTCACTTTGTTTTCCCTCTACCTCTGATAACCACCTCTGTCCAGGTGGGAAGGGAAAGAGGAGGGGAACAGGATGCCTCCTGGTTGCTGCTAACTGGCCAGGGAGTAGGTTCCTCCAGACAGCAGACAGCAAAGTTGTTTAGCCAGGGGATAGTGAAATCACCAGCAGCCACGCCTTCAACAGAGAGGAACTTTTCAAGCGCATCCAGCTCTGATCTTAAAGCAACCTGTTCAACGAGTGCCCAGCATGTATAACATGGAAGCAGATGGTTAGCAAACACCTTATGGAATCTGGGGGTGCAAGAAATTTCTTTCCACCCTGGACTGGGCAGCAGAGATGACTCCAGACAGATGATGGTTCATGCCCCTTTACTCAAGTGCAATCCACATGGCAGAGCAGTCAACAGACAAGCCATGAACAGGAATAGAAGCAGTATGACACCCAGACCACACAGACAGAACAAGTTTAGAGGTAAGTTAAAGCATCCTCTGATCTTGGCCAAAAAGGATGACCAGAGACTAAAATCGGTAGGATCTGGTAAAATCTCAGCAGAGATTTTAAGGTGTTGAATGGTTTGTGTTAAGTGCTGACTCCTTGTGACTTGAAAACTCTGGTTAGATGTTCTGACAGTACAGCCATGTACACACCCACAGGGATGTTTCTTGTGGTTACTGTTGATTTATTCAGTCTCATAAACCATGCATTTTGGAATGGTAATTACTAATTAAAATGATCAAATTCAATGGAAAATCAAGTTAAAAAATTGAAGTTCAGTTACATTACAACCACATCTACAATACCAATGAAATAACAAGGAGTAAATACAATTAGTGATTTGTTGGAAAATGCGGTATATATGTCATATTCAAAGAAATAATATTTTGGCTCATAATTCTTCTGTTTTATGAGACATCAAACAATATAATTGGTATTACAAGTAACAATTTTCAGATTCCTCATCTGGCAGAGAGATCTTAGTTGTAATACTGATCAGGAGAAATGGTTAAAGATATTATCAGGCTTCGGCAAACACTTAAGAGTAAACATTTGAGAGGGAAATTTATTTAGTTTAAAATTTTACATGGATATTATTGCACATTATTGGCTTCATAGGATGGGATTAATGGATGACAGTAATTGTTGGAAGTGTCATAATGAGGTTGTAACTTCAGTACATTTCTCTACCCATTCTGGCACAAAATTCTACATTACTTAGGAAATTGGTTAGGCTCCACACTGCCTGCAAGTGACAGGACTGGGACACAATTCAAGTTCTACAATTAGCAAACAATCAGTTTACCATTGTCCTGGTTGGAATTGTTACTGCAACCATTGTTACGGCAATCCTCCAAAACTGCGGAGCTTAAAGAATGGATGGACAAAATGATCAGGATTGCTTCTATTGTTTAAAAAGTAGAGAAGAATTGATCAAAAAGTGACTGAAAAATCGAACAATTTTTGGTGTCACGCTTTACACATGTGCAGGCAATGTGGTGTTAAAATTTAAATTTAAATTGGTGATTTCATGCCATTTATAATAATGTTAAGTTGTAATTTATTTCTAAAATTTGTATTCTTTATGTCTATCTAAAGTGTAATGAATGGATCATAAAGAAATGCTACTCAAGTATAACAAACACAACAAAAAGCACAAATGGTGAAACCCTTCCTAGCTTGGTAAGACTACATACACACACACATACACACACTTTACAGTGTGTGTGTGTGTGTGTGTGTGTGTGCGCGTGCGCGTGCGTGCGTGCGTGCGTGCGTGCGTGCGTGCGTGCGTGCATGTACCAGTAGGACGGGGAGAAAGTAAGAGCGTGTGTGTGAGAGTGAGTGCAACAAATGATTGTGAGCGTGAAGCGGGACACTTAAGTTTCCAACCAAGTCTCAAACAAATATTTCCATAGTAACTCAATCCTAACACTGAGATCCCACCTCCCTCTGTCTATCCTCTCTGCTCTCAGTGAGAAGGGAGAGAAAACTGCTAGTAGTGGCCCACTGTTGGCGGCCCCCTCCTCCTTCACCCCAGGTTTTTGATCATGGTCCTGTAAGACCAATCCTGCGTGAGTCCATTTGAACTCACAGTAGTGTTATACAGACCTCTACTCTGGATACGACCAGCTGCCACGCACATCCATTATATGGAGTGTGTGTAAGTATGTGTGTCAAGGCTGTTGCTTTGTGTGTTGTGTGTTATCTACATTGTTTTGCACAGTGGTTTTGGACGAGTCTGGCTTTTATTACATGATAAGTGCTTTATTACGACATTAGGAAACAGTGGTCCACTGTAAAACGTTTTGACCTTGGTCTGGCATTATATCCCACTCTCACTGTAATGAATAGCTTATAATTCGCTAATGGCATATTGATAGCTTATGAGCTTTTCATGTCGCCCAACTCAAGCTTGTCGACTGGAATTTTAAAAAGTCATCTCCTCAACAAATTATCACTATTATAGAAATTTCTAGAACCAGTTAGCTTTATTATCTGACACCCAGCTTCAACTCTTTCAAAGACACATGCAAAAATATCTCTAGTGTTCCCTGATCGAAATAATTATATATAGACATATAAATACTGTCCATTTATACAGCAATATTGAATGCAGCCCATGTCCTCCCACTCACTTGGTTTCTCTAAGTTGGAGGAATAATTCACTGTCATTTTAACTTAGCTTCCTTCACTCTTTAAATGTGTGTGTGTGTGTGTGTGTGTGTGTGTGTGTGTGTGTGTGTGTGTGTGTGTGTGTGTGTGTGCGCGTGTGTGTGTGGAAGGTCACCTTATGTCAGCAGCAGAGGTTGATGGGATTTGTCAGCATCTCTGCTTACTTTTACAAACTATGGGACTACAGAGGAAGACAACACATGCGCAAGAAATAATCATGCTGAAGCTGATCCCAGTCCATTGGGACTGATACAACACACACACTGAGATTTAAGCAGAACATACACTGTACACTCCCTTCCTCCTTTCTCTCACAAACACAAACACACAGCTATCTTGTAGCCTGGACGGTGACCATGTTGATGTGGAACTGTCACTGGCATTAACATGAAAAGCAGCCATGCTGACACATCTTCAGTTTGACTGCTGGTGACTTGTGTTTTCTTGTTCTCATGTGTCTAAGTGAATTATACCTGGGTACTTTTCCACAAACACAAACAATATTGTCCTGGGTAATCAGAGTTTAAAAAGATCTGAACATCTGAACTGTAAATGTCAGTTGACAAATAATCAGCTAAAAGTCCATACAGTAGCATTCTATCATATCAGATGATCTTCATCAGGAGATGGAGTTTGCCCACTTGTCATGGAAATGTAGTTCAATTCAAATTTCCAGTTTTCATTTGGCGCCAACATGGATGAGAAGCCCTCCCTCCTAAAAGTTGAGTTTTAAAGTTAGCTCTTGACCTTGGAGCAGCTGACAAAACAATCTCACCTCAGGGTTTATTTAGTAGATTTTCTGGAGCTTTTGATCATATCACACGCTTCTCAGATGATGTTTCCAAGATCAAGAATTAAAATTGAAACTCTGAACTCCTAGCCAACTTGCCTAATGTTGCAAAAATCCACAATTTACCCTATATGAACAGTAGCATTTTGTAAAAGGTAAGATCAGTAAGAGAAATTACCCACAGGACTACGAAAATATCAAAATGCATTAGGCACCTGAAAGCATGGGCATGTCACACATCTGACTTCCATGCAGGAGACCTGAGTTTGTGAATAACTGCCATGTGTTGATTTGGTGGAAATAAATGATAAAAGAAAATGTTGACACTGAATGGAACCTGTGGAGTAGCTGAATCAGCCATTACTGAATTATTGCAAGTTTAGGTGTAGGTGTCAACGAGCAAAATACGAGCAAAGGTTCAGGTTTACAGTAGGTGAAGGTACAGATAGCTTAGGTTTTGGTGTGTATATTCAAACTCTTGCTGTGGCAGATTTTAGACTCAGTTTTTAGTTGTTTTCTATGATAGGCATAAAGCTTCTTCCAGTTTCAGCAGCCATCCAGCAGACTCACTTTGGGCCCTTGCGCTCTCATTTGAAATTTGAACACTTTCAAAACTTCTGTTTCTACTTTTGATCAGTCTGTGTGAATTCAGGTTACCTGTTTTGAATGTTGTGTCTTTTCAGAGGAAAGCAAGAGATTTTAACCAAGAAATTGTGCCAACAGTATAGTTATGAGTTAGGAGTCATGTTTTGTAAACTTAAGTCTGTACTGATATCTGAATGTCCCCTGTAGTATAGTAGTTCAGTGTCTGATTTTAGTTTGGTGTACAGATCCCCTGTCAAGAAGATGATGCTGGACATCAAGTTGCGTTGAGCACTCAACACTTTATTAACTGTGCAACAACATCAATCAACTCAGTTAGCATTCAACTATGATCTGCTAGTTACTCCACTTCTGGCTTTACCACATTACTTTGTGCATACCTTGATGATTTAATCATCAAGACTACTTTAGCCTGTAGCACTAAATCGCACGTAACTACACCTGACCTGTATGAGTAGATATAAAGATTAACGAACAATTCAACTCTTATCAGTTACTGAAGTGCTATTTAGCAAACTGTAATTCACATTTAGTCACACAGACATGAACACAGTTTGTCCAAAGCCACGTAGGGATTATCTGTAGTAGCTGTCCCTGATGGGAATGCATCAGTCTCTTCACCATCCTCATTCACCTTGTGAACAGGTAAAATGTCTTTTCAGACCAAATGTCCCATGCTTCTCCCTTACTCAAGGAGAGCACTGAAACAACTAATCCAACGAGGTGAAACTGTGCTCTACATGTGAACTTTAGCAGTATACAGTGTCTTTTAGTGTCTCTATACCTAAGATGTAGCTGGCTGGTCAGGTTGGCAGTCTCTGGAACAACCTCCAGTCTTGCATTGCATCATATCTTGACTGTGGGTCTTAACACTTGCCAATGATATTAGCAGATTTGTCCAACCTTTATCTCTATCCAGCTTTACTCTGACATCCTGATGTAGCTCTGAAAGTGGTTGAGCAGAACAACAGCAATTACGTTGGCAGCAGTAAATTTGTCTTCCAGTCATAAGTAATGCTGGGCTTTTTGTTGCTGTGGGTGATGTCTGTAGCACATCAGGGCTAGTTGGTTATCAGTCTGCTAAAGGATCCACTTGGCAGTCTGAAAGGCTTTCTAGGTGGCACCATTCACCAGAGGGCAATAGGGGCAAGAGGTTGGGTGCACACATCCATACTTCTGTCTTGGAACTCAGCAGATGTAAACTGTTCGCATTGTCATTCAATTTGGGACTTTCCCTTTTCTGAGTCAGTCAGTGATTTTAGTTCTTTGTTGTATTCCTGCAGCTCCTATGCCAAATTTGCTTGCATTTGTACTGACAGCAGTACTACTTGCATCGTAATTATTGTGTATCATGTTGTGTTTATGCACTAAGTGGTAACTAAATATTTATTTTACTGTAGTTGAACTCAGGATGCTGTTTGTCCTCGTGCGAATGACAATGACTAAGAGTCAAACTGCTTCTCTTCCCATCGCAGAAGGAAGCAAAGTAGATCTGCACTTCACTGCTCTCTTTGTCCGGCTTTGAAGCCACCCGAAAGCGATTAAAAGGCAGCCGCCACATCAGCCACTCTGCTCACCATTAGTTTGCGTTAGATCCTGACTGATCCTGTCGCCATGTTGGGAGATTTAAATAATTAATGAAATTACTACTGCTGTGCTATCTGTGCATAAAAACGGCTCCTCTCCCAGATCAAAGACTGAAGATGAAACTCGATGACAACAACGTGTTATATCAATAGCATGGAACATTTCTTGGGAACCAGATTGCACTTGTGGATCATACCATTGGTAAGAATCTTTTTCAATTACATTAAAAATTGTATTTTTGATGCACATCTCAATCTGCATTAGATGAAAAAAAGATGTAAATTGAAGGAGGAAAATATTAACATGAATGAAAGGTGTTTTATAACTATGATGATAAGGATTAATATTTTTTTATTATTGTTATTACATCAATAGAAATATAAAATATACTTAAAATCGTAAAGGGAAGGTGTAAAAAAGGAGTAAAGGGAAGGGAGTACTCAAATATATATATATATATATATATATATATATATAAAACAGAACTTAGTTGAAAGTCCAATTAAACAAGTAAATCACTCGTCAACGAGTGATTCCACTCTCATTTCTGTACTAATGTGGTAAGTGTAAAAACAAAAAGTTGTGGTTTTACTAGGGATGGGTTATGTGCTGGACTACTGTATTCAACATATTTCCAAAATGTAAACTTACTTCATTAAAATGATATTTACAAGGTAGGCTTACATTCAGCTAAAGATAGGCAATCAAATGAGTGAAGAAGGGCAGGCAAAAAGGGTAAGAAAACTGGAACACTAAGGCTATGATGCACATTAGATCATCTGGCAGAAGAAGAGTAAGAGGCTGGTTTTTATTCCGAGATTAACAGGTTAATGAGGAGCAGGTGTGCAGACAGGTGATACACCAGGTGACTGGCAGAGTTTCGAAAACACTGATGGACAGAAGATACCAGGTTGTTGTATATGTACAAAGTGCGTTAGGAAGGCTTTTCACATGTTTCAGGCATATTCTGGGCTATTAAGATTAGTAGTTAGCCTGAGGTAAGCAAACTGATCTTACATTTGAAAGTCACACCAGTAACGGGATCAGCTTTTTTATGACTTGCAAACATATCAAAAGTTAAAGGTTGTATTATCTCAAGCTCACTCTGAAAAACTACTTCATGCATTAATCTCAGAGAGATTCCACAACTGTTAATTGTTTGTTAGAAACAGCAGGAAAGCTCCAGCAGCCCTGTCCTCGTGTGTTCAATGTAATTCAATTCAGTTCACTTTTATTTATATAGCGGCAAAATCATAACAGAGGTTATCTCAGGGCACTTTTCATATAGAGCAGGTCTAGACCGTACTCTTTATAGTTATATTTACAGAGACCCAAACATTCCCCCATGAGCAAGGGGGCAGGAGGGAGGAAGGAGAACATAGCACAGTACAGGTACAACATAAAGATGTATAATAATAATGACACTAATAATAAAAATAACATTATAATAATAGGGTGAATAATAATACTAATAAAACTAAATATAATAATTGTTGATAATCATAATGATTGAAGCAGTGGGTGTTGAGCAGGATCATGGAGGCAGTAGGTAGTTTGCAATTATAGATCCAGACTCTGCAGCACCAGGGGGAGAAATACCTGCAGAAAGTGACAGGAGGAGAGAGGAGAGAGATGAGAAAGCACAAAACTATGGGAGAGAGAAGAAGTCAAGTTAGTAACAAACATTGATGCGATATGAATGTGTAAAGATGGAGAGGAAAAGGACGAGAGAGGAGCTCAGTGCATCATGGGAAGTCCTCCAGCAGTCTTGGCCTATAGCAGCATAACTAGGGGATGATTCAACCCAAGCCTGACGCAGTCCTGACTATAAGCTTTATCAAAAAGGAAGATTTTAAACCCACTCTTAAATGTGGAGAGGGTGTCTTCCTCCTGGACCCAAACTGGAGGATGGTTCCACAGTAGAGGAGCCTGATAACTGAAGCCTCTGCCTCCCATTCTACTTTTGGAGACTGTAGGAACCACAAGCAAGTCTGCATCATGGGAGTGCAGTGTTCTAGCAGGGTAATAGGGTACTATGAGCTCTTTAAGATATATGTTGAGATTTGTTCATGCAAAGGCCAACGTATTACTGCAGTACTCCAGTCACTTTGCTGGATTCCACTGCAACACTTCAACTTAAAAATTCTGATCTGCTTACTGACTACAAAGCACTCAGACCTCCCAGGTCATCAGGTGGCGGTTTTCTAACCAGATCTAAAGTAAGATCCGGATCTGGTGAGGGTGCTGACCAAACTGCCTGCTGACCTGAGATTTGTCACAGCTGTGTCCACAAAAGCATCAAAGCAAAAACTTTTCTATTTTCTCAGGCTTATGACATTTACCGTGTGTGTCTGTGGGATGGATGTAGGGTTCTTCACTGTCTTTGGTGGTTTTGTCTTATTTCACGTTTTTTTCGCTTCCTTGTAATGTTTTTTACTATATTCTTCTGCACATGTTGCATATGGCTTTATGCATATTAATTTCGAGTTTACATGTGATGAATGTGCTATACAAAGAAAACTGCCTTTGATTTGCCTTTGTTTAAGCAGTACTGGAAGGCTCTTACAAGTAACTAAAAGCATGGCTGGTTAATCTCTTACCCTAGTTGTAAAGGGCATGTGTGGCTGCAGAACCTACAACACATTAGAGTTGCAAAGAAGAGGGAGGGCAGTCAGATCTTCAACAATGACCAACGTAGTTGAGAATAGAGATGTATAAAGACAGAAGTGTGTTTCATTCATTATTGGGCACATTCTTTTTGTTGTCACTCAGCATGAAGGAAACTTGCTTTTACAGTTGTTCTCTGATCCAGAGCTGTTAAACAATCCTTTTGGTCCTCTGGCACATCGGCCTCAGTTCAAAAGATTAGTTCTCCAAAGGCATGCTATTTTCATCCCAGAAAACATCTGTTTTCTGAGATTTTAATAAGTCTAGTTATATACCTCAGAGAACACCATTTTCTAAGCGGTTCAAAGGTATCATGATTTGGACTCCACTCCACTTAGATTCTAAATTGACTCGGTTCTGGAGCTGCGGGGACTTCAACTTGTCTCGGATATGACTTAAGTGGTCTTGATTACAGGCATGGCTGTCAATAACAAACTATTTGAATCCCTGAAAAAAATCTAAGATGTAAGCAGCAATTCCAAGGCCTTGAAGGTATGTGTTGTTGAGAAACCCCTCTGTAGTATGCTAGTACAGCAGCAGCAACCTCCATACAGCTTGTATCATGTGTGTGTATGTACAGTATGTCAGTATGCAGTCTTAGCATAAGCTTTGATATGGACCCAATATCACATGGCCATACATACACCGATCAGCCACAACATTAAAATCAGTCACCAGTTTTAGTGTTATAGCTGATCAGTGTATGTATTGTATTGAAACCATCATAGAACTGGATGTCTCCCCTCCTTTGTTCTCCTGTCCCCCCGTCCTCTCCTCTTCCTCCTCATCCTCCTCTCCTTCTCTGTACTTGACTGTCACTATCAATCAGCAGCAAGCTTCGTCATTCCCAAGTCATCACTGGCAGCTGAGGTGTTGCAGAATTGAAGGAGTCTCATTTCCCAAACAACTGGCTTCCATAATAAGGAACTGGTCCCTTGATGGCTGGTCCAAATCGAAGAGGGGGAGTAGGAGGAGTTCTAATAAAGAATGTGATAGTGGACAGAATGAGATGATGGAAGGGGCAACGGAATGTCAGGTAACCAGGGGTAAAAGGGGAGAGGGATTTATAAACGTGTGCGTGTGGGGGGTGGTGGTGGTGGTGTGTGTGGGGGTGTGGGAGAAGGACATGGTAGGTCACACAGACATTTATGTGCTGAAGGGGGCAGAATGTCAACATTAAACACACACTCCTGTGTGTTGCATTAGAAAGGTCTGCTTGACCGGAGCATACACTACATTTAAGTGGAGAAGGTAAAGCACTCAGCTGCCCCTTTGGCATAAATGGACTGTCCAAACAGCAAGCCAAGGGAATATAGTGGTACCTATGCTGTAACCTTCTTGAGTTGATCTCAGTCTGTTTAGCTGCATTTGTATTAAAGGCAAATGATACTGGAGCTCACAAATCCTCTCAGGGGTTTCTTGTTGATGCAAATGACCCCTGAGGAACATACTTTTTCTCTGAAACCCCAGTTCATTTCCTCCTTCAATAAACAGTCTATGGGACCTGTGTGATCCAGCTGCTTTCATTAACAAACCCTAGTGTAAAAGATAATTCTAATTAATTTCAACTTGACTATTATTTTGAGACGTTTGTCTATAATTCCTCTCAGTTATGACTTCATGTGCATGTAGTGTAATTTCTGAGATCAGGAAATAAGTAACAGTGACACAACAAAGTCCAACAGGTAAAGAAACATGAGCAATCAGACAATCAGACAGGTTGGAAACAGGATGTCAGTTTATTCAGATTATATAGACCACTTAATTTACAAGTTAAAGTGGAAGTGACACACCTGAAATGTTGCTTATAATCCTTTATTATACAAGCACACTGTGTGCACAAAACTACAGTAAGTAGAGTGGGTCAAAATTCAAGCAGGCAAGTGGGCCTGTGAACTGTGAGCGATGCTAACAGCAGACAATATGGGAGAATGAGTGGGTGGGTAATCTTACCATTCACCTAACCTGGAGGTTTGTTTCCAACCTGTCTGATCCTCTTCTTGTATATCTTGACCTCTCAGGCTTGCTGTAGACTTCATTTCAGCGGATCATAAGACATTGATCAGCGGTTGGTAAAGGTTGCATAAACTTGAGTGAAACTAAAATATATTCAAGGTATTTGTTTATAAAAGTCTATAAGCCTTTAAATGTCTTCACTTTGATGGCAGTAAACCCAAAAACAGTTATGTTCACACTGCTCACAGTAAGTGAACAAAAAGAAAAGAAAAAAAAATATTGGTTCACAAGGCCTGAAACTGGTGAATCTGGGTGGAGCGAGATGGAAAAATCATGGCAAGTGGCTAAATACCACTGGGGTTAACTTTACATTATTGTGAGTTGTGGAAGGTTACTTTATGTAACTAATATAGCAAATAGCACGTATATACTGTGTTGTAAGAGGGACGAGGCTGTGCAGTATGTATCTGTCTCATTTAGAAGTTTTGGCTTTTATTGGAAAGTTGATAATAAAAGAGGCAGACAGATAAAAAGGGGATAAATAGGCAGGTATGACATTCAACAATAGGCACTCCTAACCAGTCCTAATTGTTGTTTTCCCATTCCTGCTGGGTCCCACTCCAGATCAGGTCTACATTCTGCTGGCATTTTATAGAATTCTCCACAGTAGAAGGAGGTCCTCCACAGTGTGTCATGTGTCAGATGATGACACACTGTGGAGGACCTCCTTCTACTGTGGAGAATGCTAATCATCCAGGCTTTTCTCTGAATGTTGTAAAGACATAACTGTGCAAGACACAGTGAAGACAGATGGAGGTACTAGGATAGTTATTGTGGAGAGGGAGAATCATCACCGCTGCATTATTATTATATGCCCTGTCCCCACAGGGCATATAATAATTAGTAGTAGTAGTAGTAGTTGATTGAACCCATCCACTTGGCATGTCTCAAATGATCGGCTTTTTTGACATAAAAACTACAGCCAGCCCTCACCTCACCTTGATTAACAATCCTTATTATTATAATTATTATTATTATTATGATTAATTAATTATGAAGGACTCTTTGTAGTGTTCAGCCTCTCTAACGATCTTTTCAGATTCTAATCTTATTAACGCTATTCTTCTACCAATAGCTGGATTACTTTTATCTTGCTGTTTTAAAAGTGCTATTTGTAAGTTTTCTCTGCCGCCAAACATAGTTTCTTGCTAGTAGCGATTGTAGTGATGGTCGCTTACCAAGCACTTCAGCTATCATTGCATTTACAATACAAGAGGTTAGAATACGCCCTCTGGGCAGTACTACTTAGACAGTGAAGACTGGACGCTACAGTGACTCACTATCGGAAAGTGACGAGACGAGCCAGCCAGACTGGGGCTAGCTGGTTAGCATGCTAACTTCAGTAGAATAAAATAAGTGATAGAAATAGAAGCAAAAAAAGAGTTAACATTGGCGTCGCTTTCCACCGCGAGTAAAGGAATGAAGTTTGATGCTAAACTCACGATTTCTTCTAGACTGGTAAGTAAACAGCTGTCAATGCAAGCAAAACTTACATATAGCACCTTTAAGTTTCACATTTTAAAAAATCATGTTCTTTCATGAGTTTGGTCTCGGATTCTGCACACACTGGTGCTGTACCAGACTGCTTGGAGGGTCAAGCAGCTGAGGAGTGTGAGCTGGAGGCAGGGTCAGTGGTCTTGGCCACTCCTGCATTGGACCTGGATGCTGCAACACTGCAGACGGGAACCCCGATGCAACCAGATGATCCAGGAGTTTGCACCAGAACTAGAACTACATAGCTCCACACCAAATCCAGCTGGAGCACTATAGTCCGTATTTTTATCTGAATTTGATCCTCATGTTCGACTCATTTCAGCGCTGACTGACTCTTGAGTTTTATCAAGCTACAGTAGTACGCTACAATCCATTACATGTGGTTGACCTGTGTGTCACTCACAAAATTCAAAACGCCCAGTTCTTGCTGGAGCTCCATAGAAAAACATGAGAGAGGAGATGTAAAACTACATTGAGATGGTGTTTTGGTACTTAAAACCACAAATATATATCTTGTTATTGATACCAAAACTTAAAATAAAGCACTGGAAAATTGTAAAATATGTGACCTTTAATACCACAACCAATATTCCAAAGTCTATAGTATAGTCCTGTTAACAATGTAATACCAATTGACCTCACGGTGAAACTGTGTTCGGGTGTTTTACATGCAGTTTCCTGCTTTGTATCTGTACACAGATGCTCACAAAAGCACTTCTTTTATTCACGGTGTTTTTGTGTAAACTTAGCATTGATATAATTTGTTCACAGATTTCATTCACACAGTCTTTTTTTTTTTCAAATACAAATCTTTTCTACACATGCACAAACTTCAATTTCTCATGCAGATTTAATGGTTCATTTACATCTACAAACTTTGTAATTATTTGTGAACATCACTTTACAAGCTCAAAATCTTTTGACCATAATGAACAAATGATTCTTTTCTACTGATTCTTTTGCAAGATCAATTCATACCAGGTCTACATTGCTATGTACTGCCATATGCTATATGCCATATTTTTGCACTGACAAAAATGCTGGGCTTCTCTTGCCCCCCCTGCTTTTAAATGGTACCATACAAATTGTCAGCCATAGCCTATAAATGGAGGCATTACAACCTCAAATAGGTTACAAACTCAATCAGTACTGTGTGACAAAGTTTCGCTTTAAGCAGGGCAGATGGTGACTGACTGTACATGTTTTCCCCTCGGGGCATACTGCAGACATATGTGCTTGCTGCTGAGACCACTCAGTACTACAAATCTGTATACTCAACTCAACCTGAATCGACTAAGCTGCTGCTGATACCAGCTCTTGTACATACTCGCTGCCCTCCACTCGTCCCGTACATGCCGAACTGCAGCCCATATGCTGAAAATAAGAGACTGTTTGGCAGCTTCAGGGCTCGCTGGATTTGTTCATGTACCAGAGTCAGACGGTGGACTCAGAGGTTGTTAGATTTTGTTGAGACTCGCTGCTGCAGTTTGGTTGATAGTTACATAACTTTAAGTGCCTATTAGGGTTTTTTTTAATATTTTTGAAATACTTTTATTGTCTCCAGGTCATTTCTAATATCTGCTACTGTCATGATAAACATACATACGAGTTGCTAGATTTTTAATAATTTACTGTAAAATAATACACACAACACATAACACAATTATCACAGTATAACTCTTGAATTAATATTTTATCAGCTTTATGTAGCCTACAGCTTAATATTTTAGGAGGTTAATGGAGCCTATATAATATTACGGTGACCTACATTCTTGTGGCCTGAAAGGTGCACAACACCAAAATGCTCGAACTTGAAATACTCAAAATATTTCTAAGTCCAGACCTGAATATACCAAAGGCCTATACTAAAAGGCACGATTTGGGCTTAGCGAAGTAACTTCAGGTTTAACCCTGGGTTTCAGGGTTGCAATCATGGTTCACTTCTTACCAGGGTACATTGCCATAGTAACTTATGCTGAACACCCAATCTGCTCCGCAGCAGGTTAACTTCAGAGGATCACATCAAAACCTGTCAACAGTCCCAATACTGACCAGTCAGATCATTGAAAAATCACAGTCATCATTCCTACAGAATCCCGATATGGACAAAAGAGTTTACAACTCGCTAAATGCACAAGGCTTTGTGACTTCCGATTCCAAATAATACAGCTCAGTAATTTCCAGTGTATTTTTTTTAATTGAGCTAGCTAGCGAGAGAGCTCTTGATGGCGTTAATGTGTAGGTTAATTCAGCATGAGTGTACGCAGGAAAGGTGCTAGGACCGGGTCGGTAAGGATTGAAACTTGGCTCTGAGTGTGCCAGTGAACCCAGTCCCAGAACACGCATTCAGCACGCTCTAATGCACACCGTGAATTACAGGTACACAGAGAGAACATGTAAAGAGACTGACAGGATAGGTAACAAAACTTTATGGATTTTTTTTGAGGGTCTACCATGCCACCGGTGATGACACCAATGATTGTCCTGGTTTGCTAACTGGCCAGTTTGACCATGGATGAGAACAGGAAGGAACGCCAGGCTGCAGCACACTAAAAATAACTCGCTTTACATTATTACGCATGAAACTGCCAGTCAGATTTATTTACCTGTTGGAGTGCTGGAACGCCATTCTGGCCAACTTTAAACATTGGCTATACCATTGAAGTACCAAGGCTTAGTTTGTGGCAGAGAACTGAGCGGCCCATTGAACCAGTTCCTCCTGAGGAGCAAGAACAACATATTGATGTGACAAAGGATCATGAATACTGCTCAGTCCCTGAACCAGCTGCACTGGGCATGACAGCATCAGCTGCAGAAGCTCTGTCCAAAGTAGCAGAGGTTCTGAGAAAGGAAATACAGGAGTTACTTGTCCAGCGAGAGTTTTCATTACAGCCGTTTGCACGCTCAGACGCCAACATCAGATTCTCTACCAGGTATACCTAACTTATATATATTCCAGCTGTTCGACCAATGTCAACATCTGGCAAATGAGAAAGAATCCTATTTTCAGTCTTAATTAATAAAACATTATGTATGTGTCTATCATATGATATTATTTGTCTAATTTGCTGGTTGGGGCTTTTATTGTCCTGCAAATCCAATGAACATCAGTGATGAGCTCTTGTAGACAGTGGGTGTAGAATGTTACTAGTTGGAACGGAAACAGTCAAGCAGTAATAAGTAAAATGTAGAAGTGATTGTGCAACCGGTCAATAAAGTGACAAAAAATAAAGAGACGATATTTTTATAGGTCAGTCGAATCAGCTTGCTGTTTGAGGCTTTCCATGTGTCACTCTGGTTTTGAAACAGAGCTTCTAACAATGGAGGGGGGGTTTATCACACTAAATACTTAAATAACAATAAGTTACTTACAATAACTATTGACAGCGTCCATGATTTTACACTCATTCTCTCACTGCAGCTCAGAATAACATAAGGAAATTTTGTGATGATAATGGGAAAAAAAAACTAAATCCTCTGATGTCTTTTATTAGGAAACCTATCCACACACTGTAAAGTATTTCCCATGGTTATAAATGAACATACCAGTCAGATGACCTCACCAGACATGAACTAGTTTTCTTCTCTCCTCTCTGTTATGGCAGCAGAAGCAGTCTGACATAACTTTTTTTTTTTTTATCTGCATCACATTTTCATTATAGTTTGTTCATCATCAGACAAAAGAGCAAGAATACTCACTCAGTAAAAAGCTTAATATTAATTCCTGTATTTATTTACTGTATATCCTTAGTCTGACTTTAATAACTGAAAATTATTTCTAGTGTTTCTTTTCTATACTCATTATAAGATCATATTCTTTACACTTCACCGTGTTGAATATCACTTTGGGATTTCTCTATAACCGAATTTGCCTGCAGGTTTCTTCTCATATCCTATTAAGTACTTTTGTCATGGTTCTGACAATGTTGCTTGTAATTAACAACTCTACCTCTTTCACATGAACACGCTCGTAGCCTGGCTGGAAAACCCAGAGTTAACTGAGCCAGTTGATAACCAGCTTCCTGATACAAGTTATCCAGGACAGCCAATGGTAGGCTCAGTGAAACCAGATATTATCTTGAACTTGCTTTGTAATACAGGGCTCAGGGCACCATAACACTGAAACCTCCCAGCACTATCTGGTGTCAGTATCAAAGTCTTTCATTTGTGCAGCTCATTGTGGGTGAGGGAGACGAGGATCATTCCAGTCAATGGCAACATTATGCATATGCAAATGCAATACTAATAAATACAATAAAAAATGACCTTCAAACACTGAGAATCAAAACAACATGAAATACTGCATATGCATGAAACTATTTGAAAAATAGCCTAAATCATAAAAATGCCAGGACATGGATCATTTAACAGCATTTCAGTCAGAAAAACTTACATCAAGGAAGTGACAGTTTATAGCAAGTGGTTATAAAGTTCCTCTTCAGCTGTGAAATACCCAATCATTGTAAAGTATAATGCAAACGGCTGGACCCAGTCGGTCAATACAAGTGTTACTTCAAATGAATACAAAACGATTCAGCGGTTTAATAGCAAATTTAGCTGCCAGTAACATCATTTGCAAGCATGCAGAGGCTATAAACGCCAATAATTCATCATTCCCTCCATTAGCTATACTGCTTATCCTGTGAGTTGTTGCAGGGGAGCTGGAACCTATTCCAGCTGACATTGGGTGGGAAGCGGGGTACACCCTGGACAACCCGGTGATAGACTGGCCAATTAATCTGCATGTCGCCAATTAATCTGCACTGTGGGGGGAAGCTGGAGCACCCAGAGGAAACCAACGCAGGCACGGGGAGGCTAGTTAAACTCCACACAGAAAGGACCATGAGGAACCAGGGTTCGAACCCAGAACCTTCTTACTGTGAGGCAACAGTGCTAACCACTATCCACTAACTAACCATAATTCATGTTTATCACAAATTGAATCTGAGCAGTCCAGCAGCGAAGCTAAACCACAATTTAGCCAACAGCAATGCAGTCATAGCTAGCTTACTGGCGATGCCAAGGAAACATGACCTCTACTGAGCAAAAACATGCCACGCCACTATCCATGAAGGAAAGCACAAACATTACAGCTGCAGATATTTATCTTAGCCCTGAGTATACTGGCGAGTTGAATACAGTGAATAGACCCCTGACAGAGTGGGCACACTCCAACAGCAAACACAGGAAAACTCAGCTTCTGTCCAGCTGGCATCATGAACTGAAGGCTGATTGACAACCAGCTGACCACTGCAGAAGCAGGCAGCAGAAGACAGGTGGCCCAACTGTGATCATTTACTCCTTAATCAAGTTGTCCCAAATGAGCAGCAGAGATGCTGTCACAGTAAACAGTGTTGGCATGAGTTTGATCAACACAGTAAGAGAGAGAATAGAAGCAAAGAGAGAAAACTATGGTGATTTTTCTGTTAACCGCCACTAAGCACACAAACTTTTTCCAGGAAATGCTTCTATAGTTCTGTTTTACAATAACTTTGTTTGAACTTTGTCATCAATTATGTTGATAGGTTTTATAGATTTGAGGAGTAGCTCCGCTGCTGCGTGCTGATGTTGCAATGGAATGACCAATTACCTTTCACTTCTTATATTTCCAATAATAATGACCGTGATGCACACCTGAATGAATATGATTGTATATTAGGATAGTAGCTACACAGCTGTAAATGAGTCAATCATTTACTGCTAATGGCTGGAGCCAACCAGCCAATACAAACATGATATAATTTCTCTGCCTGACCTAATGCTGTGCCTTATTTCAACATCAACTTCATTTTATTTAAAGTGCACATCACCCAAAAAGTCTCTGCACACCTTATAGTGGAAAAATATAACATCAGATGCGCAACTTCAGACTGAATCCCAAACATGCAGGTAAGAGTCTGAATAAAACAACAGTAACAGAACTCAGGTAGTTGTCAAAAGTAGAATGAATCATTTAAATGATTATCCAGCCAGTGAAATTAGGTGGGGCCAAAGCATAGGGGAAAATGGTAGGTAGGTTTTAAGGCTAGTCCGATTCCAAGATTTGCATAGGGAGTTTATACCAAAGACGGACAGTTCAATAACCCCCGCACGATTTTTCATTGAATCTAGAAACATTTAACAGCATCAAGAGAACATAAAAGATGTGATGGAGTATTGGAAGTAACAAATCTGGAGATGTAGAAAGAAACCAGTCCATGTAAAGGCCTTGTCAGGGGGAGGATTTGAAATCAACCCTTACTTGTGTTGGTAGCCGATATAAAGACATCAGGGCAGATATTTTATGATCAAATTTGTAGGTCTCTAGTAGCTGAGTTGTTGACTAACTGAAGACGTCTTGTTGCTGTCATGGATAGGCCAGAGAAAAACACGTTGCAGTAGTCGTTTCTGGATGAACAACGATTTTGGCTTTTGAATTGTCGCGCAGCCAGAGGAAACTGCTGGGACAGCCATCTGATTTCCCTGGCCAGGCTATTTTTTTTTTTCAAAGCATTGACTATTATTTATAAGCACGAATGGGAAATAATTGTATTTTTTCATTGTTTCATCATATATTTATTTTTTTTTATGTGACTTCTTGCTAAACCAATTAATGCTTGAAATACATTTGTAACTTAGCCAATAAAAGTACAGCATTAGTTACATGTTTGTGCAACAGATTTTTATAATGCCCTTGTAACACTGTTAATCACATCTTGCCAACACCATACAATGTTATGTAATCCAAACAATAAGAGGGTATGAAAACAACGTAGTTAGGAAATGTACTTTAGTCATCAAGATAACAACACTGGCAGCACTCATGACAACACCAAATACACATTTTTAAGCTTTCCTGCCAAAACAGATCAGACCAGATTTTGTGCGGAGGGGTACATAATTATTCACCTCAAGCCTTTGAAAGTCTAACCAACTGGCAGAATGTACTCACAGAACAAAAGTGCTCAAAAAAACTGATCCCCGTGGAGCATTTTTTACTTCATAGCAGGAAGATATAGTTATTTTTGTTATTATTGTATACAAAATTTGTGTTCTGTTACTTAGATATGAGTAGAACCAGGCAAGCATCATCTCTTTGAAACCAAAGAGGTTGGATCTGAACCCAGACTGAAAATCATCAAGAAGATTGTTACTTAATAGACGGCCTGTGGGCTGGTAGCAGAGCTCCTCTTCTTGAACCTGACTCTAACCAGTCTCATCTGGAAATTGGGCCCTGCTCTAAGACTCACCCCTTTCTGTGTCATTGCCTTTCTGTTTGCAGCCTTTTGATCTGTGCCCTTTTTGCACATGGTCATCACACAGACTCATCCTCTACATTTCAGATTGACCCATCGGACTGTGACTGCACCACACTTTCTGTCATTATCATCTCTGCTTTCAGTCTGTCAGTGTGTATAGTGCTGCAGTGAAATTTGATAAAATCTCTCCTGTCGCTAATCACTGCCGTTCATAATCACACAATGAAGCTAACGTTTCTACTGGCTGCCCTCCTCTATTCTTGCCTTCCGTGTGGTTTCTGTAACAATCTAGTCCAGGGTCTGTACTGATTAAGTGTCTCAGAATCCCTTGTAGGAATCACACTGAAAGTTAAAGTAGGACTACTCCTACCTCACAGAAGCTATTTATGAAGGATTATTCCTAGGAGGGAGCATGACGTGACTGTTTTAGCATACTGAGAGACACAAAGTAGAAATTATGATGAGGTGTTGTAGTTTTGATGGCGGACATTTAAAGTATGAAGTATTAGGGCTAAAATTCCAAATGCAGAAAACAGCAGTTTTTTTTATGTGTAGGCTGGTTATATATAAAAAATAACAAGCCATGATTAATACATATATCGAATCTCGTTATTTTTTCAAAATGCTCATGTGGTTTAAAAAAATTATTAAAACAATAGGAAATTGTACTCAGCTGAGTGTAATCAGCCCGATTCTATCCAATTCTGCAGTGCCTATTTTGTCAGTACTGCACATACTGCAACCCTCTGCAGGCAGTTGAGCACCTCTCCATGGAGAACATGAAAGCTTCTCTTTCACTCTTCAATTTCCCTTTCAACTTCACCCCTTGTTAACTTAAATGCCCTTACGTGGGGGAAAAAAAAAAAAGATTTCTGTTGTGACTCCTGTCATGGGAAACAACATACTGTTACAACAAAAACATAAACATTATAGCCTTGATATAATTTTAAACTAATAAATAAATGCCAGTTGTAATTAGCACTGGTTTTAGGTCTGGTGAAAGACTCCACTCTCATTGATCACCCTTTAAGTTGTGCACCTTACCATTTGTGTGCCTTATTCCTGCTGCCAAGAGCGTGCAATTGCAAATACCTTAGTTACTGCGGATACAGCATCTCATTTTCAAGAGTGTTATTACTAAATCATAATCTTTTCATAAGCTCAGTGTCCAACAGAATGTCTCTGTCTGACCTCCACCTCCTGCAGCTCCTAACAAGTTGGGAAGGCTTAGGAGCTTTCCTAAACATCAGCAGATAGTAGAGGACAAAGTTGATGAAATGCTTTGATGCCTAACATAAAGATATGAACAAAAATGTGTGACTGAAAATGTTTGTCCTGCCCAGACAAATTTGAAAAATACGGGGCCAAATCTCATGTCTGTTCACTCTTACTCTCTGTGTGACATTGATATGCGGTAGTGTTGCACTTCCTGTGCTGATTCCGCATGGTTACCTCAGTGGTTTTGTCAGCAAGGTCTGGCAGGTTTGTCTGCCATGCTGCATTTCAGGGGAGCATATGAGGGGTGAGGGAAATATCACCATTCAGACAGCACTGCTGTAGCACAGGACACCTCAATAATGTGGTGCTTTTCAGGTAATCAACAACACTGAATCCAGCAGAAGAGAGTCTGTGAAGGAGCCTTCCCTCCCACTGCTCAGAGCAGAGCAGAGATCATCTACAGCCTTTCTTGGATTGGTTGTGGCATGGCAGAGTTTGCCTGAGCTAGCTCATAAAGCAAAAGAGAAGAAATGTGGAACAGTATTGGTATGCACTCAGTATTTCTGCCACTGGAAAAAAAAAAAATCTGTTTTTCTGGCCAACCAAAGTGACCTATAGTGAACCTCTAAGACTGTTTGGTCCTGCCTGTCTTTATAAGCTTTGTTTCTGATGTTTTAAGCTCTAATCCCTGCCTATATTTCCCCTGCACCCATCTCTCCCCTGTTTTTGTATGTGAGAAGTATCTTGGGTCAGACTCCTGCGCCAGTAACTTCCCTGACACATGAACAGATCAGACATGAGAGATTACCCCAGCTCTCCCTCAAATTTCTTGCTAAATTTAGTTGTGTTTCATGTTCAGGGAGCACATACAATTTTTCATTGCTGTTGAATGATGAACAGAGGTCAAGCCTGGGAGAAGAGGGAGGAGAATGGCAGGCTGAAAAGGTTACAGATTGGGGGAAGAAAAATATGAAAAATATTATCCTGAAAGGGCAGCAGATGGCCTCTGTAGCTAGAGACTTGACAGTGTGTGTCTTAATGAGAAAGGATGGCGCTGAATGTCACTGTGGTGGTACTGTCAGCTTTCTTTTCAGTAAGAAAGCTGACAAAGCACTAGACTGACATCACTTGATTTAGGATTTTATCCTTCACATCTGTGCTTCATGTGCTGCACTCACATATCATATCATCTTAATTCAGAGAGGACTCATTTAGGAGACACATGCCAGAACTATTTTTAACGGTGTATCCATCCAACCAGCACCTATGCAGCATCCCCAGCTATAGCTCAGGTTGTTGAATTTGGGTGAGAACAGATTTTGGTTTTGGTATCTGTACAAGCACGATGAGACCAGGCCCAGATCTAGAGGAAAAGCAAAGCAAATATCTGGAAGGGCAAACGACTCCCATCAACCACGTGGATCCAGGCCTGGATGGTACCAAATTTGGCAATCTCACTGTGATAATGATCCTCACTAAGCTTCACAAAATCACTGTGCCCAGTTATAGCTTGTAGCACCCCCTAAAAACACAAATTCCCCATTACTATTTAGTCCTTATGTTAGACTAACCAAGTCCTGACTTCAGCTCTGTGCTGACACACAGAAATGAGAGTGATGTACGTCCCCTAATTTCACTCTTTGAAAGAAAGCAAACAATAGTATTTCCCCTAATGTTCAACGATGCCACTCTGGATGTAATTTTGCTCATTTTCAGGTATGCCGATTTCATTTGCCATATCTGCTTCCATGACAAAATACATTCGTGCTCAGCCTGATGTCACTATAAATTCTTGAATCTTTTGTCACTTTCCCTGATGAAGATCCAATTACTGAAAACTGCATTTTATCATCAGCTACTTGTAACAACAACCAGGTAACAACAGGCGTGTCATCAAAGACAAATAACATTACCACACTGAGCTGATAAAACTGAGGTGTAAATTCTCATATATTTCGAAAAGCATTGTGTCCTCCCAGATGAGAATTTAGTTATGGGAGGGATAACAGGCTCGTGAAAACACATTTGGTATCACTGCATTAAATATTAAAACCCAACCCTCCCCAGAGAAATAAATCCCACTGGAATGGGTTTAAATCCGTTTCACTCAGATTTATGGAGCAAATCCCAAAGATTATCTCAGGAGATGATTGAAACATAATGCATCTTTATGCTGAGTAGCGAGATGAGTCTTCTGAGAGCGCAGCCACAATGCTAAACACTATCATGTGTGTTATTTTCAGGTAACTTTAATGTTCTTTAACTTTTAATTCCCTGCATTGCAACAACAGTGTACTCTGCCTGAGCCACAATTTACATACTTTAATCTCTCCTGTGCAAAGGCTCCTGGTGCCAAGAAGAGACACCAGAATCACCTACAGTACCCCCCCCCCCCCCCCCCCCAGTGATTTGACTTGACTAATCTGTACTTTCAAGTAATTTTTGGTAAAATTTACATTTCCATTTACTACCTTACAATGCTACCAGAGCTCTCATGAGTAATCTTCACTGCAACTTCCATAGAAGTAGAAATAAATCCTGTAAATAAAGGTGTGTAAATAAAGGGCTGAGATTCCAGATGACTTTAAGATTGTACTTCTTACTTTCAAAGCACTCCACAGTCTAGTACACAAAGGCATTTGAGAACTTTTGTGGCCACAGGTACAAGGACATGTGCAGCACTTTGGTTTGAAAAGTGTTATGCAAATAAAGATAAATTGTATTGAAATGACTAAAAAAATTAAAATAACAACATGCATAAATATACAAAATAAGGATGTAACATCAAAGCGGAAATATACTCTCTGGCCAGTTTAGCTAAATCTGTACAATCTAATGCAATCCAACACAACAGTTGTGCCATGAATTCTACTTTCATGAAACTTAGACATTTTAAGACTACAAGAAGAATCTTAAAATCTCTTTCAAAGGACATATGTATCCAGACCTGCATAGATGTGGTCTCTCCTCCTGGCTCTGGTTAATTTTGTAGCAGAAATCTTTTGTAATTCTACTTTTTAATGTGACTGTATTATTGTACACCAGACAACAGACCTCTACAATAATCCTAGTTGATGCAATTGCATGTATTAATTTCTTACTGTCAGCCAACAAGAGTGACAAGTCCTCCAACCTAAACAGCTATATGGGTAATTTTGTCCCTACTATCTGTTACAAACCGTAAGAGGGTCTCCTGGTTGAGCTTAGGCACACAAACAACTTGGTTAGGTTTAGAGAAAGATCATGGTTTGGGTTGAAATTAGTACTTTGTTAGAGGACCTTTGTTGTCATGGCTACGACAATAAACATGTTCCAAGGGTTATAGAATGATCATGGTTTGGTTAAAAGAAACACCGTTGACCATCGGTTTGAAAGTTCGATATTTTGTTGACCCATCCACCCACCAGAACCTGCTCCCTATGTGGATTTACTCATTTGACTTCCTCCTTTACGCCTGTCATAATTACAACAGACACTGTTTAAGCCAGCAAACATTCATGACTGTATCTGAGTCTGAGTTAAATAATGTCAACTTTTGAACTACTTCTCCTTGAGCTCCCTTGTAAATGACATTTGTACAGTTTGGTCATATTCATGACAAAAATCCACCCATCGAGTTGAAAGGTCCCCTGTACTACTCTGTCTCTTTCTGCTTCCTGCCATCTTGAGCTGCCAGTTAAAAAGCCACAGACAAGGCCTTCCACTGCAAAGGAAAAACAACATGTTGGTTGATAACTGCCTATTCCACCTACTTAATTTTCATATTGGGATCTGATTACAATGCAAACAGAATCAAGACAAATAAAACACCTATTGTATTAATACCAAGTGTAAATGCAAAGGCCTATGATCAGGTGTCCTTAATCAGATACAGATAAAATGTTAATACTCTCTGGAGACACAACTGTGTTCAACTAGCTAACTAGATTATAGGTATTGATACACACGCACACTCTGACTCTCTGTCTTGTTCACTCTCTCCACAAACCCCTGCCCAGTTTGTGCATCTTTATCATTTTGCTCTTGCTCCAGAGCTCTACTAAACTTCATATCAAACACTGGAATTTATATGAGGATTTTTTTAAATGTATGTTTACAAGTGTACAGGTTGAGCAGTATTTCTGTTTCAGCAGCACTGGAAGCTGTAACAGTGCCATGTTATTGGTGTCAGTCAGTGGATGCTGTGATAGACTGTAGGAGCTACTGAGATACTGAAAAATAGTTAGTTGGTTACACTAGAGAAGAGAGGTTTAGAAAAGCGTAAACTGGATCACATTATACATCAGCAAATCATGAAAGTAAATGAATGTGTGTATACATTACAGTTATGAGCTTGTTTTCTTTCTAGCTGCCTGTGGTAGTTATACATGGACCTGCTGCTGCTACACTCAAGGTTGTTACAGTCTCAGTCACAGCCTCACATTCCTCTGTTTCCTCTTCTGGCCTTTACAGGAAATGTCTTTGTGGTGAGCCTGGCCTTTGCTGATTTGGTGGTTGCATTCTACCCCTACCCTCTGGTGTTGTACGCCATCTTCCATGATGGCTGGTCACTAGGTGAGACCCAGTGCAAGGTGAGCCATGACTGTATATCTAATACTAACTTGGTTTTAAAGGACTTTTTTAACAACATTCATGCCAGCTGTCTGTATTGTCCCTCCCCCTTCTCTTCTCTGTTGTGAGTTCTCTTATCAACCTTGCTCCAGTTTTAATCTTGACTTCTCTTCTAAGATCCTTCTAGCACGAAAAGCCTCTATGAGTTACTTTACTGTGTTTTTCAGCCCTAATGCTATTCTCCGCTTGCTGGCATTTTCAACCTAGACCTCCTTTTCACTTTGTTAAGTAACAAGGTATTTTCAGAGTGGAACTTGTCATGTACTGTACAAAGTATATTACTGTGGAAGTCAGTACAGTCGTCATTGTTGATTGCCCTCTTGATTAACTGCTCAGCTAATTACACATGAATCCCTTTGTTTGGCTTTAGGGTGCTGAAAACCTATTCTGCACTCCTTTTCATTCCCATCTACCTACAGTGTTGAGGAAACTACTTTGAAACTGTAGCTCATGAAGCTACAAGCTACTCTTACTGGAAGTTATTAAGCTAAAGCAACACATGAGTTTTATTATAAGAGGCTATTCAGAAAACATAGTTTAACACACTGGGGCTGTTGCTCATGACTACTGTTAATTAATACAATAAACGAACGCAGTCACTATTTTGGGGTCTAATTTATTGCAACACTGAGTTGTCATCTCTCCCTCTGTCTGTTTGTCCCAGGTGAGTGGCTTCCTGATGGGCTTAAGCGTCATTGGCTCCATCTTCAACATAACAGGCATTGCCATCAACCGCTACTGTTACATCTGCCACAGCTTCAGCTACGACAAGCTGTACAACTACCGCAACACACTGCTACTGGTGACACTCATCTGGCTGCTCACTGTTGTAGCCATCGTGCCCAACTTCTTTGTCGGCTCACTGCAGTACGACCCACGCATCTACTCATGCACATTTGCACAGACAGTCAGCACCGCCTACACCATCACAGTAGTGGTCATCCATTTCTTTGTGCCCATTGCTGTGGTCACCTTCTGCTACCTGCGTATTTGGATCCTGGTCATCCAGGTGAGGCGGAAGGTAAAGTCAGAGGTCCGTCAACGCATCAAGCCCAGCGACCTGAGGAACTTTATCACCATGTTTGTGGTGTTTGTGCTGTTTGCAATTTGTTGGGCGCCACTCAACTTCATTGGGCTCGCTGTTGCTATCAACCCTGAAGCGGTGGCGCCTCGCATCCCAGAGTGGCTCTTTGTTGTCAGCTACTTTATGGCTTACTTCAACAGTTGCCTTAATGCCATCATCTATGGCCTGCTGAACCAGAACTTCCGCAGGGAATACAAGCGGATCATCATGTCTGTGTGGATGCCACACCTCTTCTTCCAGGACACATCACGTGGGGGCACTGAGGGCATGAAGAGTAAACCCTCACCAGGACTGAATAACAACGAGCAAGTGAAAGGAGAAACTCTTTGACACTGTTTTCCTCCTCTCCTTGTTTCTCTTTTTTGTGTTCACTTGTGCAGTGCCATCGATCAGATTTTAATCTCTACTGTGCCAAAGCAATAAACTCTGGAAATACAGATACAGTAACCAACTGTGAGTGTGAGTGAGATTAAAATGAAAAAAGAGATTTCTCTGCGAAGATATTTCTCATATTGACTACAATAGCTGTGTTATCCATTCTTTGAGTGCGATTCATAAAACCTAAGGCTCATCAATTTTGGTTTGTATTTATCTTCTCAAGAAGACACATTATTTTTAAAATAGGTGATGATCTTAAATTGATTTTCACTTGGATTTTATGTTTCCATGCCTAAAACAAAGTTCAGCTTAGTTTACAGTAAAACATCACAAATGCCTAGTACACCTTTATGAGGTTTCCACTCATAAAGTGAAAAGAATACACACACACACAAACACACACACACACACACACACACACACACACACAAACACACACACACACACACACACAAATTAATTAAACTTGAATCCATAGAATTTCCTCCCTGCAAACTGTTGCCCCAGAAGGCCAATATTTATGGACCCCAGATAATGACCGCTAATGAATCTTGAGACATTTTTTAAAATCCCACTCTTACACAAGAACGGTGAAAATAAAATGAAGTTACTGAGTACATTCACGTAACCCAAAGGACACCCCCTCCTAATGAATTCAGTCCTAATTCCATTGTTTCCATATGAATCTGCAGCGCATGATTTACATTCAGTGCCACTGTATGAAGTAGTGTGACCTTTATGTAGCAGGAGTAAGGATTTGACGGTCAAGGTGGTGGACGGACATGTAGCATGTAAATTTGCAGGTCAGACTTTGATGCTAGTATTGTTAAAAAACACATCATTTAAAAACTTAATAATCTGTGGTGTAGCAGAATTCTTTGCTATAAACACTCATCTAGCAGTAGGGTTGGAACACTGACTGAACTCTGGTGGTCTTTTCAGGACAAACTACTGTTGAGACTCTAAGAATAGCAAAATTGTCTGTATTACCCACTTTCATCCAAATAATTCCAGAAACTAAGGAACACCAGAAACAAAACTTTGAAACTAAATTAGTAACTAAAGCCCTTTTTGCTCTTCTTGCTTGAAAATAAAAGATTAGATAAATTAATCTGACGGATTTTTTTTTTAAACGGAGCTGTTTATAATACAGTTTCCACACAGGACAAAACAAAAACAGAGTTGTGATGTTCTTTGTAATTTACTGTTGTGTGACTCTGTTGTTCAAATGGAAGTAACAAATGGATGCAAAAGAGTTGTGTAGAGGCAGTAAGAGACTGAAAACTCCAGTATGTTTTATTTATTTCTGGTTTAGAATATAACTAAATCGAATTGTGTTTCGACTTAACATGATGTTCAGTGCTGCAAATTCTGCCCTATAGTTCTTGGGTCATTAGGAGGTACTACCTCAGGAGCAGGGCCCTTACTGGGGTCTAGATTGGAGACCTAGATTCTGGTTCCTCTGGACAAATTGCAGGAAAGGGTCCTGAGTTCCTGGAAAAGTTCCAGGGGTAGAGGGGCTACATGTTCCTTTCTCCAACACTTTTTTAAAGTGGGATAAAATGAACTTCTTAGCCTTCAGTGGCCTCTGTCTTTCATCTTTTACTCCTGCTATAATGTTTCAATTGATTGAATTGATTTTTGTCGTATAATTTTTAGCTGCTTTTCAGTTTTCAGAAAAAATTCAAGATCACTTCCTTGATTTTTTTAAAAATAAGAAAACCAAAATTGATGAGCCCTAACATGTATCGTAACTTATTATGTACCACGTTTTGTACACCTCAGGGTGCCTGCCTCCTCTACTGTTTGGGCAATATGTGTTTGAAAGTGGAGGCACCAAGAGATTAGTAATTTAGGTGTATTACGTCATGAAGTCCATGATGGTTGTCTGAGAGTCTACACAGTGGCTTCATTATTCTTCTGGATTTCTGTACTGTATTAGTTATGTACTACTGTGCTAAGTGTTTTGGTGCACCAAATGTTTTTAACGGTGTACTTTATATCAGTAATTATTGTATCTTTAATTTTTAACAGAAAATTATTCAATTATTTTCTCATATTTTTTATGATAACCTTTGGTAAATGCACTTCAGCATGATAAATCCCTAACAGATGTCTTTCGCTTTATTACTGGTGGATGCCTCAAATTTCTAATGGACATTTCCATGGTTTTTCAAAGGTGCCTGATTTATTGTTGATCGCCTCAAAATGAAGAGTTTACCAAAAACAACTAACCATACTGACAGAAGGCTATGGTGGGGTTACAAGTACAGTATATTTTATTAAGCTCTTTACCAACATCACCCAGCAGCTGATAGGGTAGTGTCAAGGTGTGTTCACACTGAATCGAAAGCCAATTTTAGATGTGACACACATGCATTTGAAGACTAAGCAAAGACACAGCTGGACATGAACATAAACATGATTTCAGTTCAAGAAAGTATAAAGTTAAGAAGGTAAGTGAGAGACTGGTGAAGAAAAAATACCAGAAAGAAATGCATTTTTCGATCAGTGAGAATCTGTCTCACACACACACACGCACACACCGACACACACACACACCGACACACACACACACACATGCACACTAACACACACACACACACACACACACACACACACACACACACACACAAACACACACACACACTCACACACGTTTACTTTTGCCATTTTTGGGAAATTACCTATACTTGAATTTGTTTCCTGAAGACTTACCCCAACCATAACCACTGAGCCAAAAATCAGCTTTTTCCCTATTGGGGACACAGTTACCCAATTGGACTAGCCATCCCCAATTAACTGGTCTTTAGTCTGACATTTGTCCCAAAAAGTGACCTGTCAGACCTGTCAGACCACACACATACATACACATGCACACAAATTTGCGCAGCTGTCCTTGTTAGGACAGTGCATTGACTTCCATTCAGTGTGGACAGCCTAACATAAACCCAAACTCTAACCTTGACCAGAATCTCAGAAATTACGTTTTTGCCTTGTTAGGACCAGGCTTTGGTCCCCATAAGGAATACTTGTCCCGACAAAGTTGGCATTTATACCGGAAAAGGTTCCAAAGAGGTAAACAAAAACACATACACACACACACACACACACACACACACGCACACACACACACACACACACACATACACACGCACACACACATGCACACTAACACACAAACACGCACTTATAATGCTCTATCTTTATGCCCTTACAAAATTTCTTAACAGGTTAAAATCTGGCATCTTAAGATGTAAATTCAATTTGAATTCAATCATTTTCCCCATGATTTAGGGGGAGACCAGCATGGTGAGACCACTTCTTTGTCCTTTTGTTGTATTTTTAAGTGATATCCTAACACTGAATTACTCCCCTCCACTCGCTTTAGTGCTCCTTTCTCTATTCAAACTACTACTAGAGATTTGACAAAAAAATGTTAAAGAACATGCATAGGCATGAAATACAGGGAAAGAATAGATTATATAATAGGGTTTTGTGGATCGGTAGGGAATTAAATTATGCATACCTTAACCATGATTTATTTATTCATAATATTAAACTCCTACACCAAAGTTTATCAGCCCTCAGTGGTAAACCTGGAATAGAACATCCACAGTAAAACATCAGAGCTAAGCAGTAGTTATGTAACAGAGGTCATATGACCACATATGACAACAGTCTAGGTCATGCCTTATGTTCAAAGAGGGTGTTGTGATAACATGCCAAATTTCAAAGTATGAACATGCTTTTAATGTATTAAGATGCCAGATTTCAGCAGGGTATGAAGAAATAGCTTTGCATGCAAAGACATAAAAATCCTATGTACCAACACTTGTTCTAAGAAGACATGATTTTAGCCACCTGGCTTGTGATTATGCATTTGTTGCTAGCTAGCTTACAGCTAGTATCTGTACATTCAGCATGGTCACTCTCTGGGGCAAATAAACACGAACTGCACACGAGGCAAAAATTTGCTTCTGAGTTTGGTCTAAACACACCTTTAGTCATCAGACAAATGCAACGCTATAAAATTCTGTTTTGTCTGTTTGTAGGCTTACTAAAGTCATAACACAAAACATAACACCCTGAAGGTATATAAAAGCACAATTATCTATGAAGCCCAGGTGACAGTGTACTTATGTAGTTTACAGGTTTAAATCTTAGTAAAGTTTTAATCTTAGTAATGATGAGAATCATCACTTTCTCTATGCATTTCATACTTCATATCACTACCAGAGAACATGACAGCGAAAGAAGCTTAATCAGTACTTGTGAATAATGCAGTTTTTATGCAGTTTATCTTAGTAAAAACCAAGTGAATCAGTGGGTGCAGGCTGATCTCCAGGCTTGTCATACTGTATTCCAAGTTGGTAAGGAAAATGCATGAGTTCTTTAACTGATCTGTTACGTTTCTTTTATAACCTCTTCTTTTGCTTTGGGTTGGACGATTCTGGCAGGGGGTCTAATGATAACTGTGACGAATTGCTGCTGAAAAGATTAAGACAATGATGATTATGAATCACTAATTATGATGATGATAAATTGGTAGGAACAGATGGTTCGTATGAAATATGTCTGCTGTAAATGCAATGCTTAAAGGTTGAAAAATGCATTGTCTTGTCTATAAAAGAACACTAAGCACTTTTCTCATGGATTTTCTTCAAAGACTCTTCTTCACACACTTTTGACTGTGCTGACACCTACAAACATAATTATCCCAAACATTTTAACAATAATTCCACAGGGCTTAAAGGAGTGCAGTGTAATATTGCCCATGCATGACAGGTCCAGTTCAAGGACACACCATAAGAACTCACATCAATAGCCAGGGCCTTTATTTACCACATCTGCGGAGAGAAGCAGGTCATCATTTGAAACAGGGTTTTATTTCTAATGTCCCTTGTGTTATGAGTATATTTGATATTTACGCAAGACTCAGTTTTTCGGATTTGCCTCTGTTTTAAGATATTGTTGATGCACACTCAACATTTCCTGTTTTCCTGATAAATTCAATACAATGAACATTTCTACAGTACTAATTCCATTAGTACAACAAGTCATGGCACACTGAGAACTCAGATACTGTTCAAACAGTTCCTTCCATTTTGACATTTTTCAGTCCCTTGTAAGTGAACGTCAATGTAATTTAATACTTCATGCAAATATTTTTCATATTTAAAGTCTTCAATTGTCTTAACGAGGATAATCTCTCTAGGTCCTGGTAGGCTTTTAAATTGAAACATCTGCAGGAAGTGTTTAATCTAACTTTCAGAGTGATTAGTGACTTCTTTCCGTGTTTCTGAGCCAGTATTTCTGTTCTAAAGAGAAAGTGAGAGCAGCAGAGTGGTGAGCATGATATGACCTTAGGTTGCCATATAATATACATTATGCTGAACTGAGCTATTTATAGCACTGGTAAGTTAGTATCTTTTTATCTTCATATTTACCGTTGTTAGTCTTCATTTGCTTGTGCTGTCTGTTATTTAAGACATTATTTCAATATAGGCAGTTTCAAATATTTATTTGAGCATAAGAAGTCTTGAATGTTTACATCTGTCACGGATGTAACATTTTGGTTTTGTTACAAGGATATCTCAAAATACTAATTTCAATGAAATTTGATTGAAGGCCAGACCAAGGAACTAGTGATTAGTTTTTGATGTGTATCAGGATCCAGGTGCAGATCCAAACTGTTTTTAAAGATTTCTTAACAATGCGAGATAACTACTGCACGCATGGGTAAAAAAACCACCTCTCTGTTATATTTGCTGCAGATTAGGAAAATGTCCAAACATTTTCTGTTGTTCAAATAACAGGATTGTGCAGCCTTGATGGAGGTGTTCTCTGGGTGCTTTCTACATAAAGACTGGTTGGAAAGATTCCCAGCACAAAAACAGTAGCCGTTGCAAACTGAGTTGTAACCTGACAAGAACTCGAGCAAAGCATTTCTAATGTGGTCAAGGATTCTTACATAGTTTTTCACAGGGAAGTTATGGACAGAGGGGAGTCATATTTACCTGCATATTAAACCGCAATGTTGTGTCATTTACACACACACACACACACACACACACACACACACACACACACACACACACACAAACACTCACACAAACACACACACACGCACACACACACACACACAGCCTTAGTAGCAGCAGTGCAATGGTAGCTTTAAAATACCGGTATTTTGCAGACCATTCTGCAGGTTGTTCATGAGTCTTGTTGTAAATACAAAATTATAGAATCAAGGGTTTTAAGGAAGTCTGCAGGAAAAAATTTAATTAAGCTCTAACAAATGATAATGGATAAATGCAAATACATTGTTTAGTGATTCAAAGATATTTTCACATTTAAATCAGAATTTAAATACCTCAGCTTTAAACTGTGTAGACTGCAGTGCATATTTTTTTGAACTGTAGCTTAATTAATGGCAAATTACCTGGAAGCTTGGCAGTGTAAGCTGTGTGCTACAAAGCAACCTGTACAGACCATAATGAAAGTGACTCCTGGTACTGGAAATGGAACGTTTAGTTTTTCCTGTATTAATGGAATGGCAGACAGTCAGGCTCGGTGGTCATTGCAGAAGGAGCACCTACTACCACGTGTTATATAAAATAAGATCATTCTCAACCTGCAAAACACTTTCTACTATTTATCTATCTGCTGGTTGTGTACATTATAAATCATTATCAATGAGTAAATATTATTTTATTTTGTTTATTTAATTGGCTTAACAAATCGCTTAGTGGTCCTTTAAGTGGGAAAAAGAAAACAGAAGCAAGATATGTTGTATTTATTACTGTGATTTCAGTTTATGATGGAAAGATTAATCATAAGTTTGTCAGTGTAAAAATATTTGCCAATGTAAAGAGTTTAAATGTCAATAAAAGTATTATTTGAATTTTATTAACTTGTTTTTTTTTTGCAAATATTCATATCTGTTAAAATTATATTCACTCTCATTACTGAAACAAAGTCCTTTTTGTGTACTTATTTCTCTCTAGTATTTTTAAAAATCAGTAATTTCACTCTTTCTTAAGTATTATTTATCTCAAGTTTTGTTCTTCGCTACATTTAAAGTTGCAATTATTACAGAGTAAAAACAGAAGTCACATGATGAAGTCATAAACTGTGTGAGAATGAAGCAAAAGAAAGGAGGCAGATCAGCAGCTGCAGCAGAGAAGAAGCTGCTGGTGTGGCTGCAGCAGCTGGAGGGCAGAGAGGAGACACCCTCACTCCTGAATCACGCCTAGCAGTTTGTCAGCAACACAAAAAATGCACAACAATGCAATAAAACGAACAATGCCATGATTAAGATTAGAATTACCCCACCTGGGGGGGGGGATCCATCTACCTTAATTAATCACCACCCAGCGATAATGCTATTACGAGCATGCACCTGTTGGTCACAGATGCTAAAATGCTCATGGTGGACCCTCATCCACATCAACAACCACTGTGTTGCCTAGCAACATAGCAATGTGTGTGTGCACTACAGTGCGTGCAAAAATGTTTAGACTTTCTGTTTGCCATTTTTCTGTTTTTGAGCTGCAGCTGCGGTGGAGTTGACATTGTTTATACATCTTTGCATTGTCTGCCTTAGTAATGCTTTATGTGGCAGCTATTTGATTTACTGTACGTACTTTATTATTACTACATAACGTCACCATATGACACCACAGTAGGTGTCCATATGTTTTAATTATGTTGGTCATTTTTGGTCCTCTCTTCTAGTTAATACAAATGAGGCTACAGGGAGGCGGTTGCATATTTGTAAAAGATAATCAGTTTCATGCACGGGCTGCAAACAACTCTTTAACTGTGTTATTAATAAACATTAATGGTGCTAATTATTCACCATGCGCCACAATGCCGACGTCCCACATGTAATTAATGTAAAAATAACTGATGTGATGTGAAATTATTCTGCAATAATAATATATAGAGTAAATAATTGTTTTTAATAATTCTAAATTTTCTACATTTATTTTTATACTGTAAATTGTTAAATAACAGGATTATTGGAAGCGGCAGGAGTGGTACCAAAAATTTCACTGCCCTTTTTGACCTATTGTTTACTCTATGCAGATGACAAATGCAGTTAGCATACCGTAATGGATCTTTATTTCATTAAAAAAAAAAAAAAAACATCACTGTGTGAGTCTTATAGAAGTCCTTCCTATCATTGAGGATTACAGGGCTACAGGGTCGAAAATTCACGCTCACATTTACACCTATCCCACACAGGCACTGGGAGGACATGCAAACTCCACACAGAATATAGACGCTGTTCTGTGTCAATAGAACAGCTTTCTCTCTCATGCTTTAACTAACATTTTAACAACTGTGTTACCTCTCTACTGTTTAAGTTATGAATTCAAATTCACAAATTCAGAACTGAGCTGAACCATATATTAAAAAATACATGGTCATCATATGTATATATTGATTATTACATATCATTAGAATGATGTCATAATTCTGTCTGTGAATTTATTTGACTGTAGTTCTCATCTCTCTGTAAAGCACTTTGCACAACAGTAGTATGTCTTTAAATGTGCTCCATAAATACACTGATTTGACTTGACATATGTTATTAGTCTGGATTTAATGCTTTTATCTCTGCGCCTCTCAATATTTCCACACCTACTTTCAACCATTACTCTGTGCTAGTTCATGTTTCTGCATGTGAGCACTGCCTGGGGCATGATGGGAGATTAATGCATACAAATTGCGTCTGCCGGCCCAAGCATTACTTAACTTCCAGGGTGGCCATCATCCTGGCAGAGGAGTCAAATAACTGCTGACAGGAGCAGCGACAGCTACAGGCATGAAGAGATGGCTGAATATTGATTTCCCTTGAAACATGTGCATCCTGCCATGACAGCAAGGCCTCAGCTCTGCAGCCTGGAACTCTCAGTCTACCTTTTATTAATAACACCATGTCAAGCCTCAGATTACCACAGAAAATATCCTGGATTCAAAATCACAAGAAAAATCATACATCAACGAACAATCAGGATTCATCAACTGTTAATGTCAACATGAATACATCCACCACATCATCAATTGGTCAACGCTGCCAACACAAACACAGAGGAAATCAACTTCAGTAGAGAAAAGAGAACAGAGAAATGTACTTCAAACCAGTTCAGCATCATGTAACCGGTTGAGAAAGTTTTCCCGCAGGTTAAAGTTAGTCGATCTTTTTCATTTGTGATTTCATAGGGGTCCTTATGAGGCATGATGATGAGGCAGACTTTTTTCACCTACGAAAACAAAACATCAACTGTAAGAATCCATTATTGAGTTTTTTCAGCTAATTTCACAACACACCAAAGAAAACATTTATGTAGAAAAGTTTTTTAACCTTGTTTCAAATAACCAGATGTAAATGCATTTGTCACACTGAAGGAAAGCTAGAAGTAAAAATCCTTCAATTTACTCACAAATTTAAGAATAAAAACTACTTATCAGTCTTCTTTTGGCTTAAAAATGCTTTTAAATGTTAGAGAGCTGCAGAGGTCTGTCAAGTTGGTTCAGAATAGGTCCTCGAGGACTGCAGCACAGAAGCAGAGCTAATAAAAATAATATTAATACAATGAAGCAGTTTCATTAAGAACATAGTAGTTTTAGTCAGTTACTTGCATTTGAACATTTGAATGTTGGATGTTACAGTTTTTTCTTTTTTTGTCATTTATCAGGCTGCAAACAAACAACAAGAATAAATCTGACATTGATTTACAGTCACCATCTAAGCATCTTTATTGTCTGCACTTGTCACTGTGAAATAAAATGGGTACTAATGAATTAACAGGTACTAGTTTGTGGCGCTAAGCGGCTGGTTCACAGTTAATAAGTGGCCAATACTCCGTGTTGTGGAGACTTTGCTAATTATTTGTCAACTCATCAGTGTAGAAAGTGTTCAGGAGCCCAAGATGTCTTATGTTGAAAGACTTATGGAAGCCAAGGAGATTGGAGAAATTATCAATACAATTATATGTGCATGATGCCATCTCCATTCTGAAACTCAGTCCCCTGTGCTCAGTCTTTTAACCCCTACAGATTATGCTACAAATACTTTACACCCAGAAACGGTCAAACTCAATGCCTCCACAGTATGTGGAGATAGTCTGTTGGTTCACTATTCTGTAAACAGGGAAATGTTCTTACCCGTGTTATTTCAGATAACGTTGCATATAGCCTTCAGTACAACGTCAGCGCATCCTGGTCTGGAGCTAATGTTATATGACTATTCCCATGGATTCTAGCAGACCCTAATCTATGGTATCTAGGCAGGCAAAAACAGTCTCCTTTGACCTTGGCTACTACGCCAATGCTGCTTCACTTTTATCAGAATGGCTCTATTTTCCCCAGATAACCTAAGACAGACCTCAAGGCCCATGCTTGACCTGTGTATCCCAATAGAAAACACTCCGTTTCAAAGATACTAATCACTACGTAATGATTTATTACAAAGTATCTCCTATCTAGTCTGTTATCTAATAACTCATCGTGATCCATATAGTCTTCATTATATAGTCCCCAATTCAGAATTATTTAGAAACTACTCATTAACGATTCATTAATTATTGGGTCGTTCCTGATTCATTCCTCACCACTGGCTCCTCAGCATAGCACAGTACACGTATAACATAAAGATGTGTAACAATAATGAGACTAATAATAAAACTAATAACTATAATAATAGGGTGAATAATAGTACTAATAAAACAAAATAATAATTATAGATATTATTATAATGAATAATAATACATGATAAACATAATATTTAAAGTAGTGGGTGTTGAGCAGGATCATGGGGGCAGTAGGTGGTTTGCAGACACAGATCCAGAGTCTCTAGCACCAGGGGTAAAAATACCTGCAGAAAGCGACAAGAAGAGAGACGAGAAAGCACAAAACTATGGGAGAGAGAAGAATTCAAGTTAGTAACAAACATTGATCCCATATGAATGCGTGCAGATGGAGAGGAAGAGGAGGAGAGAGGAGCTCGGTGTATCATGGGAGTCACCCGGAAGTCTAGGCCTATAGCAGCATAAATAGGGGATGGTCCAAGACAAGCCTGAGCCAGCTCTGACTATAAGCTTTATCGGTAAGGAAGGTGTTTAAGCCCACTCTCAAATGTGGAGAGGGTATCGGCCTCCCGAACCAAAACTGGAAGATGGTTCCACAGTAGAGGACCCTGATGACTGAAGGCTCTGCCTCCTATTCTACCTTTGGAGACTCTAGGAACCACAAGCAAGTCTGTATTCTGGGAGCTCAGTGTTGTAGTGCGGTAACAGGGTACTATGAGCTCTTTCAGATATGACGGTGCCTGACCATTAAGGAATTACAATAATCCAGCATAGAGGTAACAAAAGCATGGGCTAGTTTTTCAGTGTCTTTTCTAGAAAGGATGTGCCTGATTTTTGCAATGTTACGAGGGTGAAAAAAGGCAGTCCTTGAAGTTTGTTTTATGTGGGAGTTAAAGGACATATTCTGATCAAAGAGGACTCTGAGAAAACTTTATCATTAGATAAGGTGTTTCTGAAGTGTTGGGGGCCAAGCAGAATAACTTCAGTTTTGTCTGAGTTTAACAGCAGAAAGTTGCTGGTCTTTATGTCCTTAAGGCAAGTTTGAAGTTTAGCTAACTGATTGGTTTCACCAGGCTTTACTGACAAATACAATTGGGTATCATCAGCATAGCCATTGAAGTTTATGGAGTGTTTCCTAATAATATTGCCAATAAAGCTATAAAGCTATAGTATAAAGCTGCCACAACAACCTCCTACCTCCGACTCCCTCCCTTGTGAACAGATCCTCAGTTAACAAGTGGCACTGATAGACAGATATAGTATTTTTGGATGTGTCCTTCTTGATTGAACCAAACATTGTGATTACCGGACAATAAAATATGCTCTCATAATCTGGAGTAGCCTAGTGGTTATGTCATTGTGACGTCAAGTATCCATTGTGGTACGTTACTTTTAATGTGTTGTCATATCAAGTGTTTGATATATCTTCTGTCTTAATACTTTGGTTGCTGCTTTATGTGTAGCTATATGTAATCCCTAGATTGAGGTTTATGACACCACTTACATGTTTATGCCATGCTTTGTGTATTTCTATGCTACAAACTTAGTTGTTGCCATGATTTCCACTATGATCTGAATGTTGAATTGTTGGGTTGCCATGGTCTTTAATTCTATATGCCTCCACAAGGGTGACAGCTGCGGCTGGAGGCATTATGTTTTCAGGTTGTCCATCCGTCTGATGAACACCTTGAGGGAATTTCTTCAAACTTGGCACAAATGTTCACTTGGACTCAAGGTTGAACTTTCAATTCTTGTGAACACAATATATCAGGAACTGTTGAACTGGGCTGCAGACAACAGGACTCAAAGGCGCAACTCAAAAACTCAGGCAGTCGAAAATGCTTGCTTCACATACCAGGGTTCGGTAAACAGCAGTCCAAAAAGATCAGGCAGAGGTATTTGGCTAGATCAGGGTCAAAAATACAAGAAATTGGGTTGTTACAAGAAATTCACATGGAAAAAATGGAATGCTATACACAAGGTACTGAGACAAACTGGCAAAGAGGGAAGGAAACACAGAGACCCAAACCAGGGAACTGTCCTTGACAGGTTGCACGTGTATCAGTCTCACTGTCACAGGATTAGTCACTTTTGACACAGACAATTGACCAACAAAATGAGGAGCCAACTTACAGGATTCCACATAAAGAGGAAGATGCTGGGTAGATAGCCAAACCTTCTGATCAGTCTGATAAGATGTAGCAGGAGTTTTGACGGTGGTCCGCCATCCAGGTGCCGATTGAACCTCCTCCTCTAGGGGCTGAAACAGGGGTGGCTGGTAACCAAAGGCTGCACTGAAAGGGTGAGAGAGACCAGTAGAGGAACATGGCAATGTATTATGTGCATATTCCACCCAGATGAGATGCTTAGTCCAGGTGGCTGGGTTCCGAGAAACTGGCGCAGGCCGGACTCTAGTTCCTGGTCCAGACATTCTGCTTGACCGTTGGACTGGGGATGATAACTGGAAGAGAGACTAACAGAGACCCCTAGCAGAGAGCAGAACGTCTTACAAAACCGGGAAACAAACTCGGAACCCTGGTCTGACACTACTGGGAAAACCATACAGATGGAGCACATGGGACAAAGCAATCTCTGCCGTCTCTTTGGCAGAGGGTAACATGGGCAGAGGAACAAAATGCACCATCTTAGAGAATCTGTCCACAACAGTGAGGATCAGGGTGTTACCTTCAGATGGAGGCAGTCCTGTGACAAAATCCAGGGAGATGTCAGTTCTGGGGCGATGTAGGACAGGCAGAGGGCATAGCAACAAGGAAGCAGAATGCCATGGCACCTTGTTTTTGGGCGCATACCCAGAAAAATGGCAACATACTCCCCTACCTCAGTCTCCATGGTCGGCCACCAGAAGCATTGTTTAATGATGAAGAGAGTCTGTTTGAACCCCGGATGGCAGGAGAAGAGGGAGGGGTATGCCCAGTGAATCACCTAAGAATGAATATGAACATTTACATTAATCTGTCTGACTCTCCCCCCTACTTGGAGTCTTGGGAGCAGCATCGGGGTCAAACTGGCGAGAGAGAGCATCTGGTTAGATTCTTTGAATCTAAAAGTGATATAACAGAGTGAAATTGAAAGAAACAATTAAAGCATAGAGCCCACCTGCCCTGTTAGGGGTTGAGCCTCATGGCAGTCCGAAGATACTCCAGGTTCTTGTGATCTATCCTAACTAGGAATGGATGCTCTGCTCCCTTCAGACAATGACACCACTCTTCAAGAGCCACCTTGATGGCCTGTAACTATCGGTTCCCCACATCATAGTTCCTCTCTGAAGCTGAGAGTTTCCAGGAGAGCAAAGCGCATAGATGGAGTTTGTTGTCCTTGGCTGATTGCTGGGAAAAAATGTCCAAGGCTTCCACCTCCAACACGAACTGCAGGTGCAGGTCAGGCAGGATCAGCATGGGGGTGGTAGTGAAATAATCTTGAGTCTCTGAAAGGCCTGGTCTGCCTTAGGGGTACACTGGAATTTAGTCTGATAGAGTCCCTGGCCGTGATCCTGGGTTTTTTCCTTTGCATTTCCACAGGTTTCCCCTTTTCCCATGTGCTCCTGTTTTGTTTTCCCCAGTCTGTCATGTTTATGCCTGTGTGTCTGTGTCTGGGACGTGGCGCTCCTCTGTCTCTCTCTCTCTCAGCCGCCAGCATCCTATCAGTCAACACACCATGAGTCAAGACCACTGCATAAAATCCCTGGTTCCACAGTCACTCTTCGCCAGAGAGTTGTTCTCAACCGACCAGTAGACTACTATGGCCGCTTGGATCTGTCTTAGTCTAAGTTTGTTCCCTGTGCTTGCTCGGTATTGATGCCTGTATTTCCTTGTGTCCAGGATCACTCTTCAGTCCTCGTGTCTGCAAACCTGCTGTGTACCACACTCCAAACCCTCTGGCAGTCATCTCCAGTTCCCTACCCATCTGCCTGCCTGCTCGCCCCACATCTCCAGTTAAGACCACAGCTTCCCTCAGGTCGACTCCCTGGAGATCCTCTCCATCCTCCATCTGCATTTCCCATTCCATCACCATTCCCTACCGCCCTCACCACTCTGCTCCCCGCTGCACTCAAAGACTCTACCAGCCAGCTCAACAGATCCGTTTCCCCCCGGCACTCTCATCTCCTTAGTCCCCCCTGCCTCATTCCAGCACCTTTGCCTATTCTCCTCAGCTTCCCTGCCCAAAGCTTCAATCCTCCTTCATTCTCCCTAATAAATATCCATGCTGTGTTTTCGCGTCTTGCATTTGGGTTCCCCGTCTCTCGTGACAAAACATTCTAGCCACGATGAACCCAGCAGACATGAATTTGCTTCATCAGGCCCTTTACCAGTCAAGGAATACTGGTTGGCCAACATGGACAGGTTAGCCAGGAAATTACTGAGAACCTTCTGTAATTGTCATCATATGTGTCAAGCATCGGAGAGCAAGTAAATTATGTCTCGTCTCATCTCCTTCAGCCTGTGCCTGGATCCCCTCCTCGGCCCAGCCAAATAGCTTCAGACTCTCCTCCCAGTGCCACAGCCCCAGCTTTCCATTCTTGAGCCATATTCCGGCAGCCTAGGACCATGCTGAGCCTTCCTGCTCCAGAGCTCCCTTGTTGTGAGCCAGCAACTGTCATCCTTGATCTCAGATAAGTCGAAAATCGCATGCATTATGGGGCTTCTACAGGAAGGTGCACTAGACTGGGCTACTGCAGTGTGGGAGAACCAGAACTTTCTGTCTAATATGAAGAAAGTTTGATCACCCTGTGCAGGGCAGCAATGTACCCAGCTGGTTGCTTTCCATCTGTCAGGGAGCTTTCAGAGTGGCAGAATTTTCGATCAGGTTTCGGACCCTGGTAACGGACTCAGGAAGGAATGACGAGGTCCACCAAAGAGTGTTCATAAAAGGGTTAAACGACCAGGTAAAGGACGAAATAGCTCTTTGTGATGATCTTAGTGGTCTTGATTCCCTAATCTCCCTGGCTACGGGCTCCGGGAGAGACGCAGGGAGAGGTCCAGCTGTCCTTCCCTAAAGTTACCACTCACCACTCCCTCCACTCACTCTACAGTCCCTAGACTTGCGCTACCAGCTCCCCCTGGCAAGGAATCTATGCAACTGGGTTGTGCTCGCCCCATCCCCACGGAGCGCCAGCGCAGAATGCTGGTGGGTGAGTGTGTTTAGTGTGGCTGCACCACTTTCCTCATGTCCAAAAGGGAAGGCTCACCAGTAACTGTGGGGGTGCTGGTGAGCCGAAACCTCTTCTCTGTCAACTCCCCGACCCCGATTGCAGTTTAACGCAACAATATCATCGAACAACCACTCTCTGTCTATTCCTGTACTAGTGGAGTCCGGTGCACATGAAAACTTAGGGGATAAAACTATTGCCACTCAATCTCTCAATCTTCCACTTGATGCCATTGCATTGGATGGTAACTAACAGACTGAATCCCTCCATCTCTAACTCTCAGGTAATCACCACAAAATCATTCAGTTTAATCTAATGCCATCTCCTCATTCTCCCCTGGTTCTAGGTATGCCATGGCTAAAGAAACACAATCCCCATTTCAACTGGGTCCAGGTTTGAGTGATTAGCTGAAGTTCCTTCTGCCATTGTTCCCGCCGTCAGAGGTCATTGCTGAGCTATCTGTATACGAATCTCCTGATTTGTCCACAGTGCCCTCAGAATATCATGATCTAGTGAGGTGTTCAGTAGAGATAGGACACTCTCACTACCACCTCACTGCCCTTACGATTGTGCCATAGACCTACTCTATTTGGGGATTGTGCTGCGTTAGCCAGGGATACACTAGAATTAGTGGGTGTTGAGGGGGATTGAACACATGGAAACTAAGAGTCTCTGTGTGGTGGTCAGGGAAGCTGAGTTGTATGGATTGTGTGTGGTGAGTTACCCAACAGAGACTTTCATCGTCCATCTAATGCACTTGCTTCCAGAGGCAGAGGGAAGGAGTCAAGGCCCTGCATCTTCTGAACTTGGTCAGTGAAAGATTAGTCTGCCCACCAAAAGCTGACATGAGGCTTTCCTGTCTTTTCCTGTCCGTCACAGACCCTCTTATCCCTCTTCATCTCTTGGTGTAGTAAGGCTAGTTGTTCTTCTTGTTGATTCTCTGCACCTGGGCTTTAAGGGCATTATGGACTGGTTCAGAATTGGCTGAATTCATATTGGCCAGTTCATAGTGTTAAACTGAGGTTCAGACAACAGGACTCAAATGCACAACTCAAAAACTCAGGCAGTCAAAAATGCTTGCTTCACAAATCAGGGTTCCATACACAGCAATTCATTCAAAAGATCAGGCACAGGTATCCAAATCGCTACGCTGGAGCAGGATCAAAAACAGACATTAAATACACAAGGAAGGAGAAACAATAGGACACAGGTGGATCGCATCAGGGCGAGGCAGGTAATCACACAGGCTGGAAACACATGAAGGGCAGGATGTGAAGTGTCTGAAATTCCGACAAAATTCACAGGAATGTCTAATAGGATAAAATGATGAAGTGATGGCATCTTATAACGTTCAGAGGTCAGCAAAAACACTTTTTTAGGCATTACTTAAAGCCGTAACTCAGGAACAGAAGGGGAGACTGTGACCAGTCCTGCAACTCTACTGGTTGGCAAGTCATACAACCGTGAGGCGGTAATTCTAGTTTTCATACTATATGTGATTTTGTATGTTTTCTTTTATGTTTGTATGTTTTTTTATAACCCATCAACCTGCCACAGACCGCAGATGAAAATTAGCACATTTACATGATGGACCCATGTGCTCACCCCTGTGCATTGTCCCTTCTTAATGTATAAACATAAACATAAACAGTTCTCATTTTCATTGCATGTGGTGCCTTGTTAATGCGAACTGTTAATATACACATCATTCTAGAATGGTAATGATGACAGGCTAAAGCAATGGTTCATTGATTTCTGTTCTAAAATCTAAAATGTTTAATTATAAGAATAACCACTCTTAAAAAGTCTTTACTTAAATGACAAAATACACCATAAATTGTGAGGAAAACAATTTTTTGATATGTATCACAATCTACCCGCTGAGCAAGACGAGGCTGAAGGACACCACTGTGCCTACCATTGATGTTGTTACTCTGATGTCTTTTCTTCCAATTTGGTGTGTCTGCTATTCAGTATGATGACCTTCTGTTAGCGCTGAACACTGTTTTAAGATGACCCATACACACTTTGGAAGAATCTCTACTTAGAAGTGCTGTTCATTCCCAAAATTATGAGAATTTATCATGACAGAGTTGTTCATTTAATAATGTAAGTTTATACATGATAATCTTCAACTGAAGCACACATTCATGGCAGGCTGTAGCCATTTTGGTGCCCTAAGCGAGATCAGGATTTGGTGCTGTGTGTAGTGTGGGTCACATTTCAAATGTCTGAGTTGTTAACAGCTCCACCAAATAGTGATTTGTCCCTCTAATGTTCTTTGAAGAAATGTTCAAATGATCCAATATCTCTAATCAAAGATTAGACAAAAAGTCCACAAACTGAAAACAGATGAGTGAATCAGAACTCTGATTTTTCTTCTTTCCTCTCCCATTAATCATCTCACAACCCCTCAGATTTATCCCTGTGTATAGAACTGTATGTAAAGTAGTTCAAACTAGCTCCACCTCCAGCATCATGTTGCTTAAACACTGATGCTTCATTATTAATAATCTAATGTTGTCATATATAATAATAAATGAGTCAGAGGGACCAAACCAGAACTTTTACGTAATACTTTAACTACATTTTGCTGCTAATACTTATGTACTTTTACGTAAGTAGGATTTTTGTTACAGGAGTTTTACTTGTAATTGAGTATTTTTACATTGCTGTGTTGGTACTCTTACTTAAGTAAAGGATCTTAATACTTCTTCCACCACTGCTTGCCATCCAGATTCATATCCTTCAATCTGTATCTGAGTCTAGAAGCTATTGTAGCATCATTAGCTACCATTAGCTTTATTGCTATTTAGCTAACTAGCTACTACAAATGAAAAGTCTACACACAAAGCCCATTTTAATGTTAATATAAGATGACATACTGGGCTTTCTTTTCCTCCTCCTCTTTTCTCTGTTTTCGTCCTTGCACACCTGAAGGCTTGGACCTGTTCATTATGAAATAACTTGATTTAACATTAAATGATACATCACTCTGGCTGATCCAATCTAACATTTGCCATCAGTCAGTCAGTGTTGTGTCAGGGATGCAAAATGATGCATCATACGGTTCCCATCATCCCCCACTATCAGTGCACAGTGTGCATTGTGCAAGTGCGCTGCAGTGCAGATGAAAAACTGTGAGGAGCAGCAGTGTTTATTCCATCATGTTGTCAACTTGTGACTGTCAGTTCAGGTGTATGTTCATTATTGTAATTAAAAGGCTGTTTTTTTGATAATGTTGTTACTGTAACCATGATTAATAACGTTATGTTAGTGGCATTCTTGTGGCGACCCCTGACATTCAGCTCACTAGGCAGCTGCCTATGTTGCCTATGCCATGAGACAACCTTGATTCATGCACCTATGCTGACAAGCTGGTATCTTTATGTGATTCATTGTGAGTCTGTACACTCGTAAAGTCCAAAGCCTGGGTAAAGGAATAAAAGCTGCTTTTACAATTAAAGCGAGCAAGGTGCAACAGTCTGTAGGTTGGCTGTAATGCATAGTTGAAAAAGGGTATTACAGCAGTCGGTAAGTAATGGAGGTAAAGTGCAAAAAGGAGCCATTATTCATCATGAGTCCTTATGTGTGAGACAGTTTATATGTAGCAAGCTCACAGCTTGGGGGAAGAAGCTGTTCTGAAATCTATTCATGTCAACAGGTTCATGGTTTACTTTGGTCACTATGAAAGGACAAAAAGGCAACCTGATGGAGTACTTAATTGTAAATTTACCCCAGTAACAACCTCCCAAATAAGCGATGCTCTTGGAACAGCACGCTGGTATTAACTCTAATAATTGGGAACTATGAACTATATAAAGTATGAACTTTAATGTTTAAAACCATTTACAGTTAATTAAAAAAAAATACAATATTAACAAAAATAACACTTATCACACAAGGCATGATACTTTTGGTTATGTTTGGGGCTAAAAAAAATCCATTAAGACTCAACTTCAACTGTGAACAAACTGTCACACATGAACATTTTGCCGTTGCTGAAGTTGGGCTTTAATGGACTCAGCAAACTGTTTAACAAATATAATTTTGCCTAGTACTGAAATGAACTCTATGGTTCAAAAATAGCCTATGAGTGTCAAACCTTATGTGAGGGTGATGCACAAAGCTGCCACTTGAACAATCAAAATATAGTATGTAGCCATAACACTGTTCAGAAACCTGCAGGCTTTGTCAGTCTTCCCCAGATTGGCACCAGCCTTCCACCTGCATCTGTGGATGATGCCAGAGAAGGTGATCTTCATATCGGGATGCTGCAGGTGGAGGTGGTGAAAGTCCTCCTTCATTGCTCAGATGAGGTTGACGCTTGAGACATCCCACAGGTCATTCTATGGCTATGGCTCAGGAGGTAGAGCGGGACGTAGAAGGGGTCATCAGGCGAGAAAATAAGTCCTGTATAGTTTTCCTGTCCCATTTGACCTTATATCCCAATCACTCTTAATTCACCCTGAATCATGAAAGGGGAGCTCTGTGTTTAAAGGGGATGACAATAGTGAATGTGATTGGCCATGACTGTCCCAGCCTCTAACATGCCCACCTACAGTGTATGATAATGTATTCTTTCCTGAGCCGTATCCAAATGCTTGGCCATAAGAATACCAAAATGTGTTTGGCACGCCCCTGACGCACTGAGCAGGGCACGTTTGACTGCAATCTGCACCGAGCTACCAGGTTCACGAAAATAGAGCCTTTAGACAGTGTTTATGCCAATTCCGCCACTCCTGATATGTACAAAGAGTTAATTTCAAATGTATCTGCATCCATAGGCACTACCTGCTGTGCAGTCTATTGAAGCATTTGGCTGTATATCTGCAAATAATGTTTTTTACAAAGGTGGGCTCTTTCCTCTCAATTCAGCTGCTCATGAATATCCATTGCAAATGTTAGCCTTTAAAGTCGCAAACAGAAAATATATGTTCACAGTTTGTTCAAGGTAACAGCTAAGATTAAAGAAGATTATGCATGTTATTGATACATGTTAATGATACTGTTACCAGGCTCTCTGGCAGCAGGAACCGATTAGATTTAAATGAACACTCTTCCAAAATTGTCCTGTTTATTTCAGTCTCTACTAGTCTTCATCCCTGAAACATGCTTTCTCAAGCAGCGAATCTTTGTGCATGACAGTATTGGATCTGTCCTAAAATTTTGTGACCTCCTCCAAATGGGCTCCTGTTGGAAAATGCCTCATGACAACCAACCTCACTGGCTGCTACTTTATACTCCTCTTTCAATTACTATATTCAAGGTCTTATTGATAACATTGTAGTCAAGTCCTCTATAAACATTTGACTGCAATTTTGAAAACATTTTAATTTTGCAATTCTCTCTATGTCATGACTCCTGCCCCAGTCCTTTCCATTTTGGCCATTCTGCCCCTGTCTTCTGCCATTTTTCCATCAGCCACCAGGTGTCCCCAGACTTTCATCCCTGTTCCCAGTCACCTGACTGTCCTGCCCATCGACATACCTGTTCCCACTTGTCTTCAGCCCTGCAATCACCAGAGCACTCCCCATCTGCACCTCATTTACTAATCAAACCTGGACTATAAATTCCAGTTCAGTCCCTTTTTTTTTTTTTTTTTTTTTTACTAGTTGGATCATCTGCTAATGCTCCTGCTAATGCTCCTGCTAATGCTCCTGTTCATGCACCTGTTCATGCTGCTGTGTGTTTTCCTGTGCACCTGCTACTTGTGTGTTTCATCCTGTTGTCTCTACCTGTTCCTTCCTGCCTGCTCGTCTACCCGTTTACCTGTAAGCCTGTGTTTTCAGTATTAAAACTACTTCACTGAATCTTCACTGGGTCCACCCTGCAGGTGCTGATAATAGCAAACCATAACACACTATGTCTGCCCCACTCAATACCACTCATCTATTTCCTCCATCTACCATGGACAGTTGTATCTGGTCTAACTATGGTGTCACATCACGGCAGGATCTGTACATTGATGGGATTTTTTTCAGCAGGAAAAAATTTGAATACCCCAAAATAACTTTTTTGATACCTGCACTCATACCCAGTAGAGCTGATAAATACAAGCTTGTACTTAAACATTTAAGCTGCAGCCATGTTTTTCTTTCTTATTTTTTCAGATCCCTTCCCAGTTATTCAGTTGAACAGTTTTTTACTCATTTGGATAACAAAATTTCTTTTGTTTTGTGGATAATTTTTTCCCCCTCAAATTTATTTTCATTATTGTTACTCTTTTTTCTCATATCTTGTTTACATTCTACATTTATGTCCTAATATCAGTATTTTATACTTTCTTTTTTAAACAATTATGTGGGTAATGTGTATGCTTGTTGTATTTTCTAACTTTTTCACATGTATGTACAGTGGGGTCCAGAAGTCTGAGACCACTCCCATTCTCAGACTTCTGAACCCAACTGTATGTAAATGTGTGTGTTTTTTGTTGTTGTTTTCTTTCCAGATAAATACTAATTATGCTCTCTTTCATTGTCTATAGCCAATGAAGTATCCAGTGTTTGTTTGTCCTTGAGAAAATTAATAAGAGATGTGTTCACAAAAAAGAGAAGCACCCTGCAGCCTCAGTGATTCACTTTAACCTGTATTTTTTGACATTAGCTTTACTTTATAGTTTGGAGTCCCAAAGACCCTACTGCTGCATGTGTAAAGATTATAGTAATTGCAAAATCGTTTTTTCCCCTCTTTAATGTTTTGCCTTTTCTTCTCACATCATTAAAACCCACTCAGTAGAAATGTGGCTACATTTCCCTTTACCACACCTGGACTTGAATATTTAATCAAGGTGACAAAATACAGAAATTATGACCAAACTGTGACAAAATAAGAAAAAGCTAGACAGACTTCTTGTGGATTTGGGAGGGATAGTGCAGCATTAAATACCCTCAACAACAATCAGATATGTAGCATATATTAAAATCCATTGTATTTAGGCAGGATTTACAGATGATGACCCCAGACAGAGGTAATGTGTCATTTTCTGTCGCAGTTCTCATAATCAGTAAGTATTATGCTGATATGAGAACCTGCAGTTTCCAGGACATCGGGGTTAAATTTCTACTAAACAGTTTTTCTATTATCATCAATAAATTTGCATCTCCTGCGTTAAGTGGACTTTCTGTGGTCTCTCTCTTTTTCTCTCCCCTTTTTGTTTTTTAAGGTCTTTTGATTCATTTGGCTTTTCTGGATCAAATTCTTTTTCTTTGTATTGTCCATATTATTTCTGTAATTTCATTGCTTTGGAATCTGTTTTACTTGTTTTGGTAAGCACTTTGTAGCTTTGTTAATAAAACTGCTACGTAAATAATGGTTGTTGTTGTTTACCAATACATTACTTCAAATGAATCAGACACTGAACAGGTAACCGGTCAGATTCAGATGGAAAAGCTAAGGTATACCAGAGTTTGGATGCTGAATGTTAACGTCTAGCTGCTATGTTTGTCTGTTTCGGTGCTCACCCACCCCACGCATTTACTTCCAGAGCCTAAAGAAGAAGTAGAGGACTATTTCACCCACAGTTCAAGTTAAAACAGGGAATAAGGCAGTGTGGTCTACTGGTTTCTGCATCTGCTACAAATGGTACAGTGGCTCTAAGTCACATTGTACTGTGCCCCTTCTGACCTTTCAATGTCTCTAGTAAAACAGCAGACTAAAGAAGCCGATCAGGTAGAGGAAAGTGCTCTGAGGACACCAGGTGGACAGACATGGAAGACAAACACACAAAGCTAGTGGAGACAGGCGACCAGTTCCAGTATCTATAATCATACTTTAGCGTGCATTCTATGTGTGTGTATATAAGTGTATGTATATGTATATATATAAAAAATATTTATATATTGTATGTATATATGTGTGTGTGGGTGTGTGTGTGTGTGTGTGTGTTTAATACACACAACAGTGTATACAATGCATGTAATGTTTTGATTGTTCTTTGCACTTACATGCTGTACACCCTTGCAATACTTAATCAACACAGTAAAAGCCATGTACATTTCTCTACATAGATACTGTGTTTACTATTTGTTTTTATTTGGTATTTTGTGCTTCTTTGGGATTGAAATATTTTTTAATAGTCTCTTTATACCTCTAACCAGTGTATCATTGCTACAAGTTTGTCTGATTCTTTTTTTTTTTTAGCTTTTTTGTTTTAGTATCTATAGGCTATTTGTAACTTACTGTACATTTGTTCTCTGCACTGTGTAAATGTGACCCGACATTTATGAAATGATGTGAATCATGTGCTATGGCCTTCACGGTCGCTAGATCTCAACCCAGTTGAAGACCAATGGGAGATTTTGGACCGACGTGTTAGACAGCGCTCTCTACCACCATCATCAAAACACCAAATGAGGGAAGATCTTTTGGAATATTGGTGTTCGTAACTCCAGCGGAGTCCAGAGACTTGGAGAATCAATGATGAGGAGCACTGAAGCTGTTCTGGAAGTAAATGGTGGAACAACACCTTACTAAGACACTTTATGTTGCATTTTCCTTTAATGATTTATTGCCTTATTCAGTGTTTCTACTGGTTTTAATCACTGGGTCCCTTTGTTTTGGAGCGGAAACCTCTGTGGATACTTCAGCTCCCCGTAAAAACCTCCTGAACGATTTATCACTGAAGGAATCCTAACTGGGTGAAGGTGACTGCCATGATGGCCATTGTGGAGAAGACAACAACTCCCATGGTCCCACACTACTTTACGTCGTCACCAAACTCCATCTTTTGTTATTTTTTGATAGAGGGACCCCTAGCAGCAGAAACGTCCATACTATGCATTTAAATGGATCGTGCATGCGCACTTCTTTAAAATACTGGGGGGGATTCAGTGCTGATTCGTTGAATGCGAATACTACACGATGTGTGGCTGAGATAATCGCCCTTTTACATACGTCTAAAAAATTTTAGGGGAAGCTACATATACAGAGGGACAGCGAGCGCACTTAGCTGTGGCACCCACAGCAGCCAGTTAACTTCCAAATTAACGTTATCATAGTAGCTTTCTGCCAGGTTCAGTGATGCGTGAAGAGTGCGTGGAAGACACGACATTGTTGTGGCACTTGTTTGCTTTCTTTGGTTTCACACGGCTACGGAGCTCACCCATATATTATGTGTCACGTTAGTATTACGCTAATGCTAGCTTTATTTTGTAGCTACTAGCTGACAGCCGACTGATTTGGTTATTTGGTTATTTGTGCTTCTTTAGGTTTGAAATATTTCTCAAGATGACCCAACCACAAAAACTCGTGTCTGCTGGCCGCTCCGACACTCTCAGCGGGTGACTGCCACTGAAGCCGCTCAAAAACCACTGAATCAGACGCTGGTACAACCTCATCGAAAATCCAGACTTTGGGACAGCCCTAAAAATGTAATTGAAATACTGCCTGGGGTCATAGTTCCTGAACTATAATCCTGAACACCAAAGAATAACTCTTTTTACATCCAGGCTAAACAAGATATTTGAACAAACCCTTTAATACTACTTTATTTTTTGAATTATCAGTATAAACCCATTGTAATTTTGCATACTAATTTTGGTTTTGTTATCAGTCTGTCCTTCTCTTTTCCTTTGCTTGAGGTAAACTGTTGTGTTAGGGTGAGAAAGCAAGAGCATTGCTACCCACTTGAAGGGGACACGCAACACAAAACCAAGTGGACAGAGACACCTGATAAGCTTCATCTGCAACATTTGAGCTGTTGTTGTGGACCTGTATTATGACCAGCTTGGACATTTTACCTGGCCTAACTGAGCCTGGACTTGGTGACCCTGGATAACCGGTGTTACAGAGTTGGTTATCAGCAGCCCAGTTAACTCTGGGTTCAGTAACACATCTATGATGTGTTCACATGAAGGAGGTGAAGTTCATATTTACCAACCAATCACATGCAACACTCAAGAGTATTTAATATGAGATAAGGTAAAACTGTTGATCCACATGGGGAAATTGGCTATTGTAGTGGCATAAAGTTAAGATGCAACACAAATCAAAGAAACAATACAGAAAAACGTACAGTATGGATAACTGGGAATTATACCTTTCTATAGCTATGTATATGATAAGCATTTTCAACAAGTAGTCCACAATCAAAGAATGGGAAATACACTGTCTGTGTATTCATATGTTCTTCTGTTAAGAAATAGACCATTATATATAAAAATGTAAGCAATACAGACCAAAACAGGTAAATGTGGGGCTGTTACTGCTGCCAAAGCTGAAGAGGAGAACTTCAGATAGCCTGCGTAAATATAAGACTTCAAGGAAATAAATCAATTCTTGATAAAGTCTGTCTGAAAAAGGTGTCGTGTATACTGTAATTTACTGGAATTTAATTCATTTTGGTGGGACATTTTCATATTTCATTCTAAATCAGGCGGTGATTCGCATATAGTACATCATATTACATTATAGACATAATCTTATGTAGCCTAGAGTCTAGACTATGTTAAAAAAAAAGTTGCCTCCAGTTTCAGAATCAGATAAACAGCATTGTTCCGTGCAGGGAAATTGCTTTCTTACAGTTGCACAACACAGAGTTAGGAAAGAGGAAGCAAAAAAGTAAAAACTACTATAAAATAGTAATAATAATAAATACTCTTAAGTGTGGGCTGCAGTGATGGAATTATAGTGTGGAAACTGCAGTTTCTACACCCTGACAAGACTCAAGGATCCTGTCTAGGGATGTACCCAGTTAGGCATAATTAATGTGTGTGAATGCCATTCATTAATACAATAAACTTCAGCATACATCCTGTTAGAACAAGCAAGACTCAAATCATGGTTGTGGAGATGGTCTACTTATTTGTAAAATGTCATTGTTGCTTTATTTTTTTGGTCATGATTATTATCACGTCATGGAATACTTTTGTCCATAAGTCCACTCTTCTGGTTTCAGTCTTCCAAACAGATTTTGGAGGAAAGCTGCGGGGATTTGAATTTCTTACACTGGATCTAAGGGACACAAACCGAAGCGGGAAAAACTGCTCCAGAAAAAGTTAACCGGTGAACTGATATCCACATACTTTTGGCAATACAATGTCTATAAAATACACATGTAGTGTGTAGGTAAGCTGGATTCCTTTACATTGTACAAGCAGCAAATCCTCGCTCATATAGATGTCAGTTAACTGCTGATTCTTCAACAAAGACACTTCACACAGCCCGGAACGTTTTCCAAGGTTTAATAGTTAAAGAATGAAAAAACACCGAAATGTTTTTGTTGTCACATACAGACCATGATTTGGCACAAAATCCCCAACAGTCCACTCTGATAAGCAATGTCACAGAGGCACTTTCGTCATGAGCAGGCCAACTGTGAGCCAGTGAGCCGATGAAGACAGAGGAGCCTGGAGATCAGAAACACCCATACACACCGGGGACTTCAGGAACCATCTTGGCATTCCAGAAACCTCAGCTAAAGCTAGGAAAAGCAACTAAAACCAGAAGAGAGTACATCTCCCCTGATCTAGACGAGTGTCTTGAGTGCGGGGGGTGGGGGTATGTGGGTCAGTCCGGAGATTCAGGTGAGATGGACAGTACTGACTTTCCTCTATGGCACTCAGCATGGACAGTCCACAATCATGTTTTATTGTTTTCTTTTATTTAGACAAACCCAAATAAAAGGCACATAAAACATTGCTCATGTTTACATAATTATTCTCAATGGACATACATTTAAAAAAAATGTAGGAATGTTGTACCTTTCTGCTAATCAGAAAGCCTAGCCTTCGTATATACAAAAATTACCATTGTTAATGTTCTAATACAAAAAGATTTATAAAAGGTTATTTTCTTCTTGCATGTGTCTGTCATAACTAACATGTCCTCTGAACTAAATGGTTTGTACAAAGATATACATTCATTTGCCTTCACATCTGCCAAATTCATCATACAAACTTCACAGAAAATTAAAAAAAAAAAAAAAAAATCATCTTCCAAATCATTATTTGGCCAAATAAATGTTTTGTTTTTCACATTAGGTTGGAGTCAAATTAAAAACTTAAACCACATGGTTAAATGTCACTGATAAATTTACACGACCTTGACTTAAATGAAGATCTCAATCCATGTTTCAAGGTTGTTCCTGAAGTACAATATGATAACTTCACAATCATTAGGTTTACAAAGAATAAAAACAAAAAGCTAATCACAAAGTAGTTTGGTTGCCAGACCTGTGGGGCCCTTGGCCGTCTGAACTGATGAAGGCTTCCTTCACAAAACTATTCCATCACACAGCACATCTAGAGCAGGAAGCATCATCGTGTGGAAAAGTCTTGCAAAGTATTTCAGGCACACTTGTTTACGGCCACTGGAGAAGGACAAATGACGCCACACACTTCCTTTCATCCTAATTTTTTTTAGTGTTTTCTTTTTCATAAAAAGTCGCTAGCCTTCTAATAATGGTTGTTGAACTCAAACCTACTCGGGACAAGCTCAGTCATCCACATGCAACATTGGAGAAAAAAAAATTAAAGATGGGAAATGAATCAATTTCAAAGATCATAATGCCATTCCAAACTAGAGCATTTCCCTTGGTTTACAGAGTAGGCATGCATACAGTGAAATTAATGGGCCAAACATCTGGGCTGCCAAAATGCAGATGTGGTCAGGTGAGCTGTAAAACAAACACCAATCATTGTCTCATTCCATCAAACTGAAATGCCCTTGTTAAGTACCACTCTTCTGTAGTGTGCACATCCTACAGTTTGCTGCAAGTGCTTCAGAGTCCCTGCACTGAAATAAGGCCCTTAACTACAAACAGGCTTCACATCTACAAACTAATTCACACACACACAGCCAGGGAACTGTGGGACAGTATGCGAGCCTGGTGCAGGAACTGTTGGGGCTGAGATCACAAAAGAGACTTGTTAACATGTTCACTCCTTTGACCAGTCACTGTCCATGGGCTTGATCGTGACAAGCACAACACTCAAATCTATTCAAGTGGAATTCTGGACCTAGTGTGTCCTGTAAACTTGTTTCAATTTGTTCAAGTTCAACAAACTCTCAACTTGAGCCACTTCACAGTCCTAACACGGGGACTATAGGTAGAGCTATCGGAAGATAAAGTTAACTTTTTTATGCAATTTTTCTCCCTGTGCTCCATTAACGGAAGGTGTCGAGATCGTGTAACAGCATCTAAAAACTTCATATTTCACACAACTACTTCTGTCACTTTTCATGTGAACAACCAAGTGTGGCACCATGAATGTCTTCAAGGAGAGACTGGCTCAAAGCAAGAGCATTTATCCCCATTTCTGAGTCATGGCATCGAGACTACATGGATACACCCAAGATAGATTTTTGTGAGAGAGATCTGGCTGTAGGTTGAAGTAAAGAGGCGAATGGAAGACCTTCATCTGCTGTGACATTAAGCTCTGCTCTGCCATCAAAGTGTCCACTTTCAGGATCCTATTTATGTCAGCCGAGTGAACAATGAGTACATGTACTTGTTTGTGCCACACAAAAAGACTGTACTCCATTATGGAGTACAAGCGGAATCAGGATTCATTAGACCGTTCATCCCTGATTGAGATGATTCACTGGACCAAACAGCTTTGTTTGAGTTGACAGGAGTGGCAAGAATTCATATTTTCTTCTGATATTTGTCTTTGTGCATCACAATGTAGTCTTAGCTGTCTCAATGTAACAGGACTGGTGATTTTGCAGTGGCCCAACCCACTAAATGTCTCCCAAAGTCATGTAGTGAGTGACCCCCTACCCAAGTTTTGATAGAGGTGTCTTGTTTTCTGGCCCATTCACTGTTTACCTCTGTGGTTGCCACTGAAAAGGGGCAGGGGTTCCACAGTCTTGATGTTCAAACCAAAAGGCATGTATGAAAATAGAATTGTTACATGCACTCATTTATGCAGCAACATGTATACAAATACCCACACACACGGAGAGGTGTAGGTCTGTAAATTATAGTGGCAAGGTTACATATATACTTGTCACTGAGTTTACAGGGTTGCAAGTTGTCAACCCTTGTGTTGCTTGGCAACATGAATAATGCTACTTCAACTCTGACATCTCGCTCTTTCAGGTACACCTGAGCTTTGAACAGAAAAACATCTCCTCCTTTGTGATCACAGCCTCAATTTTCCAGTAAAGATAAACTGCCAGGATAAAAAACAATAAAATAACAATTACAAATAAACAATGAGCTATGCAAGTGAGATCTACAGAGAAAATTCAGATTAAAAAGGATAAGGCTGGAATTATCTTTTGTCTTATAACTGACAGTTTCCCTGAAGAAGCTTTAACCAACGGGTTACTCCTGATGACAGTTCTGACCTGTTTAGCTACAGCCTGATATTACTAACCCTGTGTCATAGAACTCTGTTTTCAAAAAACTAATAAAAATACAAACGAGCCAAACCGCTGCACTGTGTGACAGGTTTCCTTCAATAAAATAACATGAGCAGTGTGTATTCTGCAAGAATTCTGTGGCTTTTAGTAACTGAAGAGTAGCACCTTGTGGAGCAGATGAAATGCGCTGGCAAGTAGTTTTGGGTTTTCACTTCTTTGTTGGTCTGACAGTCTGAGGGGAATAAGATACAATCAAGTGTTCATCTCAATAAGAAGTATGTCAACCAATTCAATGGTATGGCTCCTTCAAGTATTTGCATTAGTTTTTGGACAGCGATGGCGTTCTACACTATTGGAAGCATAAGCTATATCAAGCCATATCTTGACAGATGTTAACTGTTAGTAGGTTTAATTGTTGGTTTTTGGCCTTTTATGGGATTTGCTGATAACAAAAAGAAACTGACACCAATCCTATCCTTTAATTAATCTCTACTACTTTCTCTGTCCTCTCCAGGATGGACGGCCACATCAGTGGTGATATAGGTCTTGCATTGCTGGCCTGTGGTAAGTAGAGAGGTTCGCTCTCCCACAGGTAAAAGGCAATAAAATAGTGTTTCATATTTACAAAGAAATGGTCAGTGTAAATTGTTGAACATGGTTGTGAAAGACTATTCTCAGTAACCTTCCTGAGTTTGACTGACAGCGATGGGATCCTATACCTGCTAAAGTAAACGATCTAGCCAACTGAACATACCACAATAGGTAACTCTGGGACTGCTTTTGTAGCACAGAGTCGAATGGGACACTGTGTTGCTCTTTTGACCTCTACAGTTAAAAAGTCCTCAGTAATCGAAATTTAAAATCATTTGAATTTGAGAATACTGCCATTTTAAGGGCAAAACCTAGGGGACATGCATTCAGTACGAGACATTTCCTCTTAGCTGTACCTTCAACTGTCATGTCCAGATATAAATACATAAAAAAAATTCTAAACAAATGTCACAGATAAACGTGTGTAGAATATCCAGCAGTGAGGAGTGACTGGTTTCCAGCAATTTTAAAATACAGTTATGCAGGGAGTTAATGGTTGATGGATCTAAACAGCCTCTTAACCATCAGTGAAATCCACAATATCACTCACCCTCCCCCCGAATGGAAGCTTTGTTTTTTTTGTACTTGAACTTTAAAATACATTAACTATTAAATACTGATAAGTCCACTAAAATGACAATAGGAAAAAAAAGAACATGAAACAAAATTTCCTCAAGAGGAAGCATTTAAGAACAACTCTGGCAATACATTTCCATTTAAGGAGTTGTTTAACAATGCCTAAGGTATAGTAAGGTATCACGCATCACCCATGTTTTAACTCAGACACCCAGTTGAAGAAATCATTTTCAACTGGTCACTTTTACAAGACCAACACTGTCCTTCAGTGGCTAAACAGATACGAAAGAATTTCTGAAAAGGGCTCTAAGAGTGTTTGCCTCTCCACAGCGTATGATGTGTTTACTGCCAACACTGCTGCAATGAGCCAGCTAACCCTCAACTATCTGTCATAGTCAAACAAACTGCCCAAGTTGGTAAAAAGGGGTAAGCAAGGATAACTACAAATAAAATATGGATGAACATGTAGCATCTGAAAATGTTATAACTGCCCAATAATTTAAATCATGTTGAAGTGGAAGAAAATACTCTTTTGGTTTGAAAATGTAATGAAACCTGCTCATCAGTGCTGCAAGCAGTTTAACATTAATATACACATTATCGCATTAAAATGCTGCAAAAGGTAGAATTATTATTGCAATAACATAATGGGTATTGGGAAAGATGCAACATTTGAACATAAACTGGGTAAGCACCAGTACATGTTGGCATCTACTGTAAAATTAGTCCATCAGACAAAGTCCCAAAGCCACCCCTCCCATAACAGTTTCAGTGGTGGTAGTAAAAAGGGGAATGAGGGGTGGCTGCTTCACTAATTTCATTATTCTGACTTTCAAAAGAAAAATATTTCTCCCTTGATGGTTTAAAAGGTTTTCCATTAATCATTCAAAATATATAATTCAGTGGGAAAAACTATTCTTAGAAAATCTTTGGTATAAAATGGTCATTATTTACAAAGAATAACTGTAGCCCATGGGGTCACGTCATGTTGACATGTGAAAGAAGTTATCTAAAATGCTCTGTTGTCTGTGACACCATGCAGGTAAGGGCAGTCAAGAGGTAACAAATTCAATATCTATCTGAGCGTGAGAATTTATTCTTGACTTTGGAGATATGAGTTTGACAAAATAAACTGAAATTTAGTACCACCTGCTAGCTTTTTCAGAGCTTTCAACTGTGTATCGTGGTCTGGATCAGCAGATTGAGAGTGGAGGCCAATCGCATCTGGTGCTAAAGACCATCTTTGAACAGACACAGGGGTTACAATCCTCCACTCCATCCCACCCCATATATTCACCTGTTATCACATGAACGAGCTCCATACTTAGATCAAGCAACGACAGCTGTACAACAACTACAAATACAAATAAATGCTAAATTATGACATAATAAGGATTCCTGCAAGTAACAATCATTGTTTACTATCTATGTGTTTGTATTTTATTAGTTATCAGCTTTTCAAATGTAATGCACTATCAACCCATTCAGAGGGCCATTGATATGACAGGCTCATCGATTATTAGGCAGTTAAAACATTATCTGCTGTTACATGAGCTAAAAAGCTCTACCAAGGAGGTGAGGAAGGCAAAACTTGGGATAGAAAAGGCATGCTCTCCATGGGTCTCATGGCAATGTTGAGTGGCCCAGTGATATTCATGGGCATGGGAGTGGTTATAGCAACTGGGTGCGCGATATTCATGTGTGCCGTTGTAGGGATGTTGACAGAGGCCAGGTTCACAGGCCCTGTAATGGTGACAGGGTGCTGCAGGTTGACCGGTGACGTGATGTTGACCGTGCTGGTGGCGATGTTCATCTGAGCAGCGATAGTGACGGGGTTGCTGGCATTGCCACCACGGTTCACAGCTGAAGTGATGGCTGCCGAGTTTGTGACTGGCGTCGTGGTGGCCGAGTTGTTGTGCACGCTGTTGGCATCTGTGTTTAAAAAGACAGAAGAGTAGATTTAGGGCTGGTCAAGTTTGTAGAAATATACTACCCCTCCAAAAAAAGGAAAGCCAACAGCCCTCTCAGTTCCTTGGCTGTTTAGCTGGGTCACTGAAAATGTCAATACATCATTAATACATTATGTCAACTGTGGTAATATTGTTGAAGAAACCTACCTTTGTGAGAGTTGTCAATTAGGACTTGGAAGGAGTTATTTAAAATCTCTCCTACCGTCAACTCACCTGAGGGGTAAATTCAAAAAGCAGGATCAATAGACTAACCAGCTAACTGTCTATTTGCTTTAATTCAAAACTTTTATTTTAAACAGCAACACATTATCAAGGACATCTTAAGCTCCGTGTATGCCTAAGGCTGGATTCACACTACACTGCAGGACTGCCAATTTGACCATCTCAGATGAGTTCAGGGCCAGCACATCACAAGGTAACTGTCTACTTGTCTCACCCATGCAGCGAAATAGTCGACTCACTGCTGGGTCATTTCTGATCCAATCTTACCTAGGAAATCCTTATCTTTATCAAACATGTTTCCTATTATAATTGGTAGTTCTGAATAGTAAGTGGGTGAAAAGGTGGATGTATCAATCAGGTCAAAGTCAAGACAGAAATGACAGCTGGGTAATGCAATACGGCCTCTGATGTAAGGTCAGGTAGTGTGCATCTAGCTTAAGTGTTATGGTCCAGTTTGTGGTTAATTTGAATGATCTACTGATCCTGCTTCATGAAATTTAACCTTACATTAGCAAAACTCTACATCTTCAAAACAGAAACACCTTAATTACACCAGTCCTCAGAGAAAAGAAATGCTTGTGTACTTGAGTGACATGGTACAACGTGAAGAAAAACTGGCCACTTATGTTTTGCGGTTTGCAGAAGTTAAAATTGAGTGTTAAGGGGTTTCTGCTACTAGCTACTGGATTACCTTTTCGTGGCCCTGAGTGGTTCCACTGCCAGTCACTTATGCCTATTCAGAAATACAGACACATATGGGGTTACAAGAGCACAGGGCAGCAGTGCTATCTGGGAGTCATCTTCAACAGTTGGCATGGTCAAGTTGTGTGTATGTGGGGTGAGGATGGGGTGTTAAATATTAAACACTTATTATGGGCTTCACTGTTTTTAGTGGGGTCAGAAAAACAAAAACCCTGTTTCTTTTCTTTGATAACTATCTCTGAAACCAAGGTCAGAATACCAAACAAATATTCTAATCACTTTATGATTAAAAGCATTTGGGACATAAAATGTTTCAGTTTAGTAAATGATGTTTTACTAAACTGTACTGTAGGGGCAGCCATCATGAAAAATTTTTAAAAAAACTCTGTTTCTGGATGAAGCTGTGGCTCATTTCAAGTTGGGAGTTGCTTTAGTCACTTCAAAGGGATATTATACCACAAAACACAGAATGCAGTCACCAAAATGAATTAGTTTACATTTACATCAATTGTGACATCTAATCCATTTCCCCTCATGAGGGGATACTATACTGATTTAGTACTGCCCTTCCATAAAGTTGGCGAATTCACAAAATACAGATTCAAACCAGAATTACCGCCTCAGGGTTGTATGCCTCCGCCAACCAGTCAAGTTGCAGTTTACATCCATGTCTGTCCAGACCCATGTAATATACAGTTAGGTCTATAAGTATGTGGACAGTGACACAATTTTCGTAATTTTGCCTCTGTTTCAAAGTCATTGTCTTTGTGTACAAAGCCATCAAGATGTGATCGAAATGTAGACTTTCAGCTTTCATTCAAGCAGTTTAACAGATATCACAAAAACTGTTGATGATTTACAGCCATTTTTATACATAGTCCCCCATTTTCAGAGACTCAATAGTAATTTGACAAACAAACCTAATTATAAATATATGGATTATTTTTAATACTTGGATGAAAATCCTTTGCAGTCAATGACTGCCTGAAGTCTGGAAGCCATGGACATGACCAAATGCGTCCAAATGGATGTTTGTGCCAAATGTAATGAAATGCCCTCCAGGCATTCCTGATGTATTGCGTTCACAAGTATGGGACAGACGTGAGGTCAGACACGTGAGATATTGCGTTCATAAGAATTGGATTGACGGACAGACTACCAAAAATCAAAATGCCCTCAGCCACGGCTGTCACTGGTGTGGAGGCATAAAAAAAGAATTGTCACAATCGAGGTAGCAGAGTCCGAGATATCCTGACTTGTAGTACTTCTAATGGCACCCGGTAGAGCACATGCCTCCGACATGGCCAAATTTGACAAAAATGTTAAAGAAAAGTTCATCCCTGGCCCAAACCCCACGCTCCATCAAGTTCAATGCAGACAAATAAACAAACTAACCAACAAACACACACAAGTGAAAACATAACCTCCTTGGCTGAGATAATTACTCCCTGGTGTATTATGAAGGTATATTAGGGAATCATGGCTTTACAAATGTTAGATTTTATTCTCAGACCTCTTTGTATAGTGGGACTAGTTCTTTTGCTGCTGTTGTTTTTTTCAATAGTTTTACGAGAATTGTGCATCAGCAATTTAGCAAAGATGAGGTACTCAGATATTGAGAGTTGAAGACCAATTAAGCAGTATTTGAGAATATGAATACTCAATCATGGAGAGCTTCTTTCAGATATTTTTTTTGGAGCAACAAAACCAAAAGAATGCTGTTTTAAAAGTACGTATGTACAGCCAATCCAACCACAGGAGCACAAGTAACAAGTTTAAGGTTTATTTTTGTGAGTATTGTGTGTGATATAATGGTCAAAAAACAATTAATTTCAAACCCTTTTTATTGATATGTTGTAATTTAAACTCGGTATTAAATGGCACTAATTGCAACTATTTCTGTCAGATGAGCTACAGGCTCATTGGGATTTCTCCATCAACAGGAGCCATGGACTGAGCTAACGTGCATGCACCAATACCACTAGCAAGAGGAAACACAGGAGCTATTCGCCAGTTACAGAAAAAAATATTTCTCTCTCATGTCAGATAGCAGTTACTTAATAAAATTTCCTTTGCTCGTTTGTGGCATACTTTCAACTCAGATTAGGACTTTATACTTTCAAGGATTAGACACCATCGTCACACTAGCAACACATCAAAACTGTACATTTACATGACCATCATCCAAACAAAAAGGTATGTTATGAAGACTAAGTGACAATACATCAAGTTTAAGATTTGATTTAAATGCTCAGTAAAGTAGTGGCTTTAAGCATGTGTATCAGTTTAATGAGAGTTAAGCGAGGGAGTTTTCAGACAGACTTTAGCCCTGCATGAAAAAAGGTAGTTGTAGTTATATAAAAAGCTTTTTTATCTTTTTATTCTCACTGTCATCTTTGAAAGTCATGTATAACTTTGTTCAAAGGAATATAAGCAAGTGGTGTTAGTATTAAAAAAACAAAAATATTCATGACTCAACAACCTTGTAAGTGGAAACTCATGTAATTGGAAGGGTCATCATTAACAGTGATTGAGAAACAAAAAAAAATAAAAAAAATTAAAAAAACGAATGAGGTCAGCAGTTGTATTCTACAAAACTGCCGACACAAATTCATTTTCCAAGAAACCAGTATCAGAACTGTATTACAAGTTGACTGCTGATGATGGCAGAAAGTTCAGTTAGGGCACTGACTGGAGGAAGAACTAACTTTTGAGCTAGCCATTGAGGCAGTGGTAGTCTGTAGTTCAGTTCCACTGTACATTAAATCACTACTGGATTAGTGGGGTACTGACAGAAAATCTGTATCAGTATCATGACAAACAATATATCCAATGTGTTAAAGGCATTTGGGAAGTTTACATGTGTGTGGCTGCAGTGTTTTCGTGTACAGTTTAAACTTGGATATTGTTGAAGCATTAAACTAAAAAAGTGGGCAAAGTTGTCAGGAGCTTTACGAGAAGTAAAAGGAGGCATGTGGCCTACCTTTATTGTTACATGGGTTGCTGAAGCTGGCCTGGCCATGCGTCTTGAGGTGACTTGTGATGTAGGCAGCACTTAGCATTTTGCCACAGATGTTGCAGGTCACTTTGCCTTCATGCCTGATCATGTGGGAGCGCAGACGGTCTTTGGTAGCGAAGGCAGAGGTACAGGCCTGAGAAAGAAAAACAGTGAAAATTGTATTTTTCTCTTAACACCTGAGAAACCTAACCTTGTGACTAGAATTCTTGCATCAACAAATTTGAAGCTCCTTGCTTGCAAAAAATGTTCAATATTTATTAATGCTTTCTGATACGAATCCTTGTCAAGCTCATGCTGCCTTTTATTTTCTGTTGTCAAACTCTGTCTAGTTCATGGGAGTCATCAGTGATCCGCAATTTATGTTCTGTCACAATCTCTGGACTGACTTAGCCACTACAGGACATTAACATTGTTGCTTTAATGCATGGGAAACTATTCTTTTCCACTGAGCAGAACTCTGTACTGTGAAACAAGCAAGAAGTGTAATGTGAACTTTACAGAAACTTTAAGAACTCTACCAACAGTAACTAGGTTGTCCAACTAGTAGCTTCTGGGATGGCAGTTAATGTTGTCTGATCTTATCTGGTCTTAAGAGTTCTCAATGATGGTGCTGTAGGTATCAATAATGACAAGTCTAAACGTAGCGCAAACATATACAAGCAATATTGCAGAGAGGAGACTGATTCTTACCGTTACTTGGCACTTGAATGGTCTCTCTGAGGAATGGACATGCTTGACATGACAACTTAGGTGATCAGGTCTGCAAAGTGAGATGAAGACCAGGGGAAAAAAATGGAAATCCTTTAGCTGTAGCTATACTAGTAAGATCATTCCATTCACGTAACTGATTAGGGCTGGGTAACATGGCAGTGACAATGCTGCTGATCATTAAGTTCTTTCAACAGCCCCTACTTTTTTGTTGTTTACAGCTGACTTAATTATTACAGCAGATTGATGACCAAATAACACAAAAACAGTCATAAATTTCAATGGAACTACAGCTAATTGTATAATTTCTGACCACATTAATTACAGAAAGACTACGGGAAAACCTAGTATATGGCTCGCCTGCCCTTTATGTGTTTGTTTCTCTCCTACTCTCTGTGTTCACATATACAGTATTTTAATACAGCTGAATTCCCGGTAAAGCTGTCCTCATTTCAATGTTTTCTCTGTTTCTGTTGTCTGATAACGGAACAAGTATGAAATGGTGACTGCAATGTAGTCCATTAAGACTACATGTTAACCAGCAGTCACTTACAAGCCATTTCCAACATGCTGCTCTGCACTGTTAAAATCCTGATTTTATAACAATGACATCATCTGAGAGAATCACCATACACATAAGTTAAAGACGACGGCTGTGCTATGATTTGGGCTATATTTACTTGTAAAATGATCATTCAGAGAGAAAGTTAGAAGCTCATTCACGTCTGCGTCAGCTGCTGCTGTGGTCAATTGAATGAGACGCATGGAAAGTTTTGTGTGTGAAGGGAAAGCCTGACCTCGCCCTCAAGGAGAAATACTGGTGACTCTTATACAGAAAGTATTCAAGGTTTGTCCAGAAAGTCACTAGTCACCCCCTTAGCGACTTCTCATCACAAGAGCACCTAACTTTGTCGTTAGGTGCTCTTGTGATCGCTAAGGGGTTGTGAAAAGTCAGTAAATCTAGCCAAAAAAGCACTAAGTTGGCAACAGTACCTGTGAACGCCCCCCTGATGATGCAATTGAAACCATGTGCACCAACTCATTTTGAATGAGTTGGGAAACTCCAACAAGCAGCCGACTAACCAGTGGTGTAACGTCAGCACTCAAGTCAGGTAGCATTCGACTGACCAATGGTGTAACTCACTCACTCACATTTGCATTTATAGGGCAGGCCCCATTGTAGCGGTCCAGCCAACAAAGATACTAACTTTATTGTAAATTATTTGCTGAATACACCCAGGCACACTATGAATACCATTAGGTTTATGCAAAAATTACATTAGCTAGACCTAACTTTTCTTTGTAGTTATGTTAAGCCCAGCTTATAAGAGCACATAACAGTCTTAAAAACAAAAAAGTAATGCTTTACTCTGTACAACCAGAGCTTGCAATTTTTGCTCTCTTTACTTACGTTTTTAATAGATATGTCCCGAGCCCATAGATCACTATCGGGGCCAACTGCAAAAATAAAGTTAATTAAAATCCAATTCTTTCTATACTTCACTCTATTGTGTTTTGTCCATCTCAGTCTGCTAGCGTTGCAGTGCCTCTCTCCTTTGTGACAGCACTGCAAGTATTTTGCTTGCATGACGAGTGAAAATTAGAGTGTGTGAATGTGAAAAATTATTTGTGTGTACCAGTGCAAGTGACTCTTAGTTTTGATGGCCAGATAGGCAAAATAAAATTACACAGTTTTGCTACACTCCAATTCCACCACTCTTTCATTAGCAAAGATCAGTGTACAAAACATTAAGGTAGCACCCTGAATTCTGTGAGTAACTTGTTAACAGGTCAAAATTAAATGTGTGTGTTTAAAGTGCTCAGCTGGTGTCTGTATTCAGCCAAAGATCTTTTGTGAGGGAAGACGCTCCACTCTATAACATCACTGTACAACCACAACTGGACTGAGAGTTTTTGTGGTTCGAACACCTCCAACAGAATAATCCATCTTCTCTCAAGCAGATTGTATCCCATCATTGTCAGGAATCACATTTTCCAGTTAAACTCTCAATTATATCATATCGGTTGTCTACAGCTATTTTTTTAATGCGTCAAATACATTTTTTTAAATGTTGATTAAATATGTAAGTGTCAGGTCACAATCCGAAGATACCCAATTTTTAGGGACAGAATCAAATCAAAAACCTTGATTGGGACATCCCTAATTTTTATACTTAGATGATTTAACATATTTTTCATGAAAAACATCAAATATCAAGTATTGCTTTTTCAAATAAATATAAAATAACTGTCCATCATTGAAAATGGTAGGCTTTTTTAAAATCAACAAATGTCCTAAAGTGGAACAACTGTGTCTCCATATACCATTCAAAAAGTTCAGAAATGATGTCCACATACCTGGAGAAGCCCTTCCCACAGACAGAACAGATGTAAGGCTTGTGAACTCCACCATCATGGGAGCGGACATGGTATGTCATGCGATCCTTCCTCTTGAACCTCTGCTGGCAGATGGGACACTCAAACGGCTTCTCGTCAGAGTGCGACAGCTTGTGGCGGTTAAGGTGATACACATCTCTGAAGGCTTTACCACACATGTCACAGCCATGATTCTTTTTCACTGGCTTGGGGGGCTTCTTAGGGATGCTCTGCTGCTGTTGGTGTTGCATTGGGGTCATGATACTAGTGCCTGTGGATGTTGATGTGGTGGCTGTAGTCAGGATACCAGCTACAGTAGTAATGTAAGAAGTGTTTCCACTATTCTCACGTGGTACAGTGGATATGAGCGGCACCATGGTGGGAGCACTTTGTGTCTTCTTAGGCCGCGAAACCATCTTGATGCCGGTGTGGCAAGACTCGTGCCGTCGCAGGTGGTAGCTGTCCCGGAAAGCCTTGTTGCAGTAGCCACAGATGAAGGGCGTCTTTGATTTAGGCTCCTTTTTAACCACAGCAATCAGAGGCCCACCACCACCTCCTCCCCCAGTCCCACTGGCCACATTGTCTTTAAGAAGTTCTGCAGCACTGACAGGGGGTTTCTGGTCCAAGGGAATGGGCAGCACCGGTTTCTGATCAGGTGGCTCCGTTCCAGAATTAAGCAAAGGCAACAGGCTGTTCCCGGCTACTTGGTGCTGGTGATGCAGAGCCTCATTGGCCTGCTGTAATGAGAAAGACAAAGCCACGTTAAAGGTTAATAAACATCCCTAAACCGCATATGAAAAAAAGGGCCAATAGAGTGGAAGAGGATATGTTACTGATACAGAGTGTAGAAGACTGACTGTAAGGATGGCACGAAATATTTGGTCTATCTTAATATATTTACAGTTATATAAAGTTTTCGTAATTTTGCCTCTGCACGACTCCACGATGGATTTGAAACAAAGCCATCAGGATGTGATTGAAGTGTAGACTTTTAGTTTTAAATCAAAGGGTTTAACAAAATTATCGCACTAACCATTTAGGAATTACAGCCATTTTTATAAATAGTCCCTCCATTTTCAGATGCTCAAAAGTAAATGGACAATAGACTGACAACCAGTTTCATGTTTAGATTTGGCCTGTTCCCTTGTTATTTCATGACAAATTGAGCAGATAAAAAGGTCTTGAATTTGCATTTGGTAGCTGTTCATGGGAACTCTCAATATGCGGTCCAAAGAGGTGACGATGCAAATGAAGGAGTCCATCATCAGGCTAAAAATCAAAACAACCCCACCAGACAGATGGCAGAAACTTTGGAAGAGGCCAAATCAACAATTCGGTACATTCTTAAAAAGAAGGAATGCACTGGTGAGCTCAGCAGCACCAAAAGGCCTGGAAGAGCACGGAAGACAACTAAAGTGGTTGGCAGCAGAATTCTTTCCTTGGTGAAGAAAAAAACCTTCATAACATATAGCCAGTTCAAGAACACACTTGAGGACGTAGGCGTATCAATGTCAAGAAATGCCTTCATTAATGTAAATACACTTGTAACACTCAAGAACAGAAAGGCCAGATTAGACTTTGCCAGAAAACATCTAAAAATGCCTGCCCAGTTCTGGAACAAGATTCTTTGGATAGATGAAAACAAGATTAACTTGTACCAGACTTCAGGCAGTTGATTGGAAAGGATTTTCATCCAAGTATTAAAAATACAATTACTTTTGAGTTTCTGAAAGTGAGGGACTATATATTAAAAATAAATTAATTAATTAAAAATCGCCGTAATTCCTAAATGTTTAATTCAATATTTTTGTTAAACCCCTTGAATTAAAGTCGAGAGTCTACACTTCAGTCACACCTTGATGGCTTTGTTTTAAATCCATCGTGGTGGTGTACAGAGGCAAAATTAGAAAAACTGTCTCCATCCAAATACTTCCAACCGTATCTTGGTTTCCCTGTTTCCACATATATACAAAACAGTATACAGTATACAAAACAGTATAGTAACCTGTCAGAAGGGCTGCGTGTTAAACTGGACTGCACTAATGGGAAAGGCATCTAATATGTCTTTGTGTACATAAAAGAAAGCTGAATATCCCATGCTTCCCGAAGGTAGGATTTGTTGGAGGTCAATTTATGTATTAAATTGAATTAGGTTGTATGAGTCTACCTAAAAAAACAGTAACTCTGTACATCATAGAAAAATTTTTAAAAAACATACATTAGCAGTTTCTAAACAGTAGCACATCAAACCCATTGTGCCCCCTTCTTCATTTGAATAAATAGGAAAATAATCTGTGTGTGAAAGTATTATAAGTCTCAACCCACAGGAAGCAGTTCAGCATCGGATTCAGTGAACATTCACCTTCTACAATAGCTCCAAACTGCAACTAAACTGGCTTGAGGAAGGAGAATGTAAGTATGAAAAGCCAAAATAACAAAAATATTGTAGACAATAAAGAACTGAAAAACGTGGCCCTCAAATAAATAAAGCAATGAAAGGCACAGAAAATGCAACCAAAAAGCAGTATTAAAAAAAAAAAAAAAAAAAAAAAAAAAAAAAGTGAATAAGGAGGACATCTTAAGTCTGCAGCTGCTGGCAGGCATTGTCCGATTGGTCATGGCAGATCCCCAGTGGGATAGGACGAACAGAAGGTGGGGGCTTGTATGAATATTTTGGCCAGAGAGAAAGCAGAGATTCACATTGTAACCAGCAACTTTACAAGAGGTCATCCCACAGCCTGGAGATTGAGACAGCCTTGTTCTTTTCTGTAATCATCACTGGGCAGGGTTAAAGACCTGACCCATGGCTTTTCAGGTTCAGCCAAGCATCCCAACCCAGTCAGTCGAGGGGGGGGGGGGGGGGCAGGGTCCCAAGTGCTGCTTTTCCCCAGTGTTCTTTTATGGACAACACAAATCCAAGCGCTGATGCACTTATGGCCCTCAGAATTGGAGGAGCGATTTCAGCTGCCGACCACGTCCCTACTTAGTGCAGGCGGCCACAGTATGTGTTTTAGCATGGTGGAGAGAGCTGGGGGCCGTCACAGGTTGTCGACTCGCTTTTATATCCGCCACACTGTAGCAGTACTCAGACAAGAGTCATTACTGCAATTAGCATTTCTCCAAGCATATGTGTATGCAAGTCTGAGACGCCCAAATGCACACTCTTTCTCAGCAAGAAAAGGGAGCGCAGCCTGCTGTTCTATCACGCTGCTCTGATGATTTTGATACAAATCTGCTGTGAAGGGTGAGGTCCCTTCCAAGATAATCGTACTGAAAGAGAGTTAGGAGCATGAAAATTAACAAGAAATAGTACAAATAAAACTATTCTAGTCATTGTTTTATTTCCACTGCAAGGCGGGGTATGGATTCACCATGTCAGAGTCCCATGATAGAATGTTATGTCTACAAATCTGTCTTTGAGTGATGTTGTTATATGTATATACTGCCTTTCAATTGCCTCTATGCAAACTTCAGATAACAACAGTTATGACTAAAACTAAAACTGATTTAAGATTTCATCTCTTAATGAGAGTTTTTCTGCTTCCTTGAGAAGTATTTCTTAGATATTAATTATGCTTCCAAAGATGTTTCTAAAAAATCTAATAATGGTACAAAAAGGAAATCACAGCTCTACAAAAATATCTTCTTACATACAATATGGCCAAAAGTTTAGATATAAATAGCAACATTTGTGGAGCAGTCCCCATTGTACCATTGCTTGACAGCAACACCAAACCATTCAAACCCCATCATAGCAAAGCCTACAATATCAAGTGAAGTTCATTAGAATGTTGCCTTATCAGATACTTCATAACATGAGGTGAACCAAGTTGACCATCAATGATAAGTCTCCTAATAGTCTCCTTGTCTCCTACAAACCAGCTCAAGGTATTCTGGCCATGTCTGCCACTAAACCAAACTGTCACTATAAAAGGTTTTGCAATAAACAGTATGACAAATACCATGGCGACTGAAGCTTCATGAAATCAACTACTGTGAGTATCTACGGGCTGTGAACCTGAATTTCCAGTCAGATTAACAGTCTGAAGTGTGAGATCATAACATTTCAACATCAGATTGTTTAAAAAAAAATACTTTTTGCTATTCTTTAATAGACAATGATAGGGACTGGCCACTGGAGCATTTCCAAAACTCTGAGGGACAAGAGAGACTGCTGGTTTAATGGTGGCAATCTGGTTAATAAAACTATTGTTGACTGGGTCTTGCTGACACATTTATGTATTATATCAGAAATTGAGAAGAAGGGATACAATGCATGGAATGAAAAAGTCAAACAAACCATCATCATTTAAGAATAACCAACAAGAAGGCTGCAACAATAGTGACAGAGCCCAACACAAAAGATTGAGAAGAAATACTTTCTCAAAAATGGGCTGTAGCACAAAGGGAAATTTTGGCATTTGAACACACCATATTACGCTCTGATCTGCCATAACTAACCATCTACAAATGTGATCAGGCATAGAAAAACTAACTATTGTAAATTACCCCACTAAATGCATCACCAAGCATAAATAGAAGATACATTTATTCAGTAAACATTAGCCTCTTAATAGTCATTCTGTCAATAGTAATAGTGAAACATTTCTAAAACCGTTTCTAAAACGTCAGATTCTGTCAAGGCTGCAACATGGTGTACAAAACAACTTTAGGAAAGAGGTAACCTGGAAGTTCCAGAGAGTACTGCGGTAAGAAACATCCAATCACAGAACATTACATTCCACCGCCATGCCAATAATGCCACCAGTTGAATTAGGCTAGATGTTAAGTTTTATGGAGATCACTGGGTAAGTTGAGTAATTTTAATAACAGGGAATCCTGTAACGATTCTGGATCAGTTCAGTGGCTCTGGTGCAGTCGTTTGTTTCTCACTGCAGCAATCAAACATTGCAAAATCTGCTAGAACTCTGATTACACAGCTCTGGCTACTAAGCCCTCCAGAGCCAAGGCAGATGAGGTTCATGAGAGGTGGAGTATTTACTTTACTTCACAAAACTGAATTAAAACATAAAAACAATGGACATACTATAACCTAATAATATCAAAAAGAACCTCTGGGTTCTGTGTAAATATTTATGTCACGAATAACAGTAACCCTTAAAATTAGAATTTTTTTAAAGAGTTTTTTTTCCTGTAACTACTGTGTGTATATTCACTTCTCAAATTTATAACCATCATTAATAGGATTTAATTTGTCAAAATACAACTTTCAGGGAGCAAGGGAGACTATTCTAACTATTACGATGTTTAAGCCTTCCAGGGAACTGCAATGCAATCGCTACATTCTGCAATAATTTCATATTTTGTATTAGCAAAAATGTTATGAGTTTTGGCAGGTACTGGCAAAAATTAAAAAACTGGACACATATTTTAGAGTCAGTTGGTGATAAAGCAAGAGATATTCTTGTATTGCCCAAAAGCCTCTGATATGCAGTAGAAATAATTGTACTATATTGTAAGTAGGCAGAAAAACATTTCGCACTAACTGCACTCATACAAGCAGCTTCTGTATGTCAGGAGCAGAACCAAAACCCCATTAACACAAATGGCAAGTCAAGACTGCTTTGCTGACCAAATTTTAATTTATTTGAGGTCTTCTACTAAACTCTGCATACCGTTTAGTAGATTTACTAACCGTTCTTAGCAGGCATTTTTCGTAATAAAATCTCACGCCCAAGAATACTTTACACACCGTTACTTGCACACCAATCGTGAGGCAGGATTATAAAGGGAACATTGAACTAAACGAACATTGTGCACAGGATGTGTCAAACTAATGCGTGCCTCCTCATGATTCAGAAATGTTCTCAAGACAAGTTGCACGTTACACTATGTTTTTCAAAACAAAAGGCCATATTGAAACTTTAAAGTTACGTGGTGGCTGGCGTAAAGAAGTTTAAGTGTCGGGTCAATGGTGACAGAAGGTTTATTATAGATTACATTCTTGTTTGTAAACCGTGGCTCTATATTTGTGGTAAAATAGGAGAGTATGGATTCTTATGTGTGCTTTAATCGCTGCTGTCCGCGTGCTAGACAGCCTTCAATTTACAATGTTAGCGTTAGCTAACTTCTCGTTAACGAACGGTTGTAACATTAATGTTGGAAAAAAAACGTTCCGTTTCCTTGCTTCATTAACAGAATTAAGTTTGGAACTCACAATAAATCACTGCCTACCAAAACTCGTCATCTATACTGTGGCGCAGACGAGAAAAGTATCCTGGTTAGCTAGCCTATTAGCCAATTAGCTTAGCATACCTACATGCAGTAGCAATAGCTCGACCTACTAGCTAGTTTGCTAGCGCGCGCATCAATAGCAGTGGTACCAGAAATTTACTCCACTGTAATTTTTGTACCAATTGAGACAAACCCCACAATATCATAAAATACAGAGTTCGAATAATTTAACCAACACGAAGGAGGCGGCCTTGGTATCTCCGTAGACCAGACACAGCCGGAGGTCTCGGGTTCGATAAAGCTGCTTAGCAGTTTGCTACAGCAACCCACACAGCGGAGCTAGCAAGCGGGCTAACGCTAACACCTTTGTTTTGCTTGGCTAACTCTAATTCATTTCTGAAAGTGATATAAAATATTTGGCTAACAACATTTACGCCATTTCGAATACGTTTATGCAGTTTCTCAGACTATTATTCTACTGTGCCACTTACTTGAAATAAAAACGTACTCCAGCTCGGTTCCATTGCAACACTTGGGCTAAAATCTGCAGGAAACCTACAAGGAATCTACAACAAAGCAGCTAAACATGGCAGCTACAACTTCCTGTAACCCCCAGGGCTGAACCAAGTCCAGATGACTTTTTTAGGACGTCTGGACTTTACAAGAAATGTCTTTTCAAACATTTCCCGTTGCATCACAAACCCCTTCCAAGAAACACTGCTGTCAGACCAAAATGAAAAATAACTTTCGATACAGATAAATATAACAAATGACGTAAGCATGCATTCATAAAAATAACTGATTTAGACAGAAAGATAATCTCATTTTGTACTAAAACATATAGTACTCGGATGATCAATTCTGTCTTAAGAATTCTTTAACGAATGGAACGTACTTTCCATTTAGTAAAGTAATGAGGAAAAAACTGAGAAATATTGACTTCATCTGTATACGTGTGCAAGCAAACTTCAGGCAGTTGCTTAGAGGAACAGGTGTAAAGGTAGTAACCTATAAGTTAGGTAAAAATAGCTGTCATGTTCGTTTATGAATAGTTATACAGTTAAGTTTAAACGTTTATTTTAAATATGTATGTCTCTACAAGTGCCTGGATCAAATGCTTGACGTCATTTTTCACGTATATTTATTTTAGCAAGGTACACATCCAGTTATTGGGTAGCAACTACTTTTGTTCTGATTTATCCATTATTGTGCAATTATTTTCTCAATTAAGCCTCAGTTAAGTTGCCAGTTAATTTTTTGTCAATCGAATAATTGATTAATCTGCTAATTGTTGCAGTTTTCAATTTCAAAACGCACTAGCACCTTCCTTGCCTTTAACTGTGTGTTTCTGCCCAGAAAGCTGTCACTTGGGAGACAGCAAGGACCATATGAAAGTTGTGCTATTAGTCTGTGAGTGGAAAACTGTCAGTGGTTGATGTTAATATTTTACCATTTCGGAAATATGCTGATTCACTGAAGGATATCAGTCTCATATTTGGGCAATAAGTACAGAGCTGAGGAGTCAGGGCGTGGTTAGACTATGAGGCAGGGGGAAACAGTTAGCTTGGTTTTGTCTGAAGTAGTTCATAACAGCCTATGGCCAAGCCAGCAAATTTGTGAGGCTGTACTTTGGAACAGCGGTGCACACAGTGGATCTGAATGGGGTAACGACGACTAGGATTGGATGTGGGTCAGAGGTTGCCTAGCTTTGGTGCACTGACATTGCTGCCATGAATGGAACTGAATTCAATGATACCAACATTTTAAATAAAAAGGTAACCAACTCACTAAATTAAAGAGAAAGAAAGTGATGACTAGAGAGATTTGAGATTTGAAAGCACGTGTGTAGGTGAGTAGAGTGTGTGCATATGGACAGATGGGTGAAACTGAAACTTAACTTTTATCTGGTAATTTTTTGATGTGATTCTGTGGGTATCAGTGAAGTGTATGAACTACCCTGCAGTGTACAACAGTGAGAAGCGGAGTGACAGCTGTCTCATATGAATGAGTCAAACGCATCGAGTACACCTGTATCATACTCGAGGGAGTAGAGGCAACACAGAGTAGCCTGGGAATTTGCTGTCAGGCATGTCCAATTTGATACACCACGTTCAAAATGACAGCACGTTTGTCGATCAAATCATTAATTTAAAAAAAAAAAGCAATCTGTTAATTGGTATTGTTTGTGTTAGGCTAATATGTAAAACAATGAAATTAATTTTCCAAGGTTTTCCAGCCCAATGTTTGTTTGTACAGAAAGCCAAAATTCAAAGGTGAATTAATGTAACGATCACCTGACACCTAATTGGACTTAACAGCCTGCTGTCATTACAGAATCATTTTAAATATTACAGAACATTCAACAGTTATTAAACACAGAAGTAAATTAAAACCAGCAGACTTTATTCATAGGAGCACACTATAGTCACACTATATATTCACACAAAGCCCACTATGTTTACAGCAAACTCAATCCACATAAAGAACACTATACTTACACTATATTACACAAAGCATATCATATTCACCATGGTTTTTGTTTGTGATTTCCTTTCTGAAGAGTTGAGTGTAAAATATTGGGGTTTCATATGTCTGAGATCCTCCCATGAATGGTTAGAACATAACAGGCCAGAAAAGATACTTGAAAGGTGCACACAAATCTCCCCAGTATGTGGCTCAGGTAGCTGCTTGGTTACTCATCATGGATGATCAACTCTTGCTGTCTATTTGTTTGCCCTGGTTTAGGTCAGCAAGAAACACACCCACACACAAACAATGTTTTCATACCTGTCAGACCTATACATACTCATCTTCTGAAGACAGAAAAAAAATCTGTTGTTAAACAGTAAAGCGAAATCTGCTCATTTGAACTATTTTGTTTACTTAAAATGGGAGTTGTGTGACATTTCTTGATTTTATATTAACAACATTCAGAAATAATAAATGTTAGCATTTGGAGTGTGCTACTGTTTTATGGCACAAACATATGCATTATATATACATATGCAAGTTGTCAGGAGACAGTGCAGCATCATCATGCCACAGGCTTTCTCGATGAGAGCTAGATATTTTCAGTTGTGATGGCAACTGCTACCTGCTATTAGACTGCAGCTGCTGTGTCACTGCAGCTAAGATGACCTATTAAACATCTTTATGCAGTACAGGCTGTATCACAGGGTTGGGACAAAAAGACAGGTCCTCACAAGACCAGCCCACCAGGAAAATTCCCAAACTTCCCAAATTCCCAGTCCATGTCTGGTCATACATGCATCTGCTATCTAAAAGGGGAATGATATGTTCACAATGACAGTGTTAGCATGCTGATGTTTAGAAGGTAAAGCCTAATATTTACCATGTTCATCATTTTAGTTTGGCATGATGGGGATGTCAGTTTTTCAGGTATTTGGTCATAAACCAGAATATTGGAGAAATGGAAATTTTGACCTGATAATGGCGCTACATTAAAGGTCAGATAGATAAAGTCAAGTGATCACCAATGTCAGCAGGATTCATTTATGTCATCCCTGGAACCATGCTGCTAGCATGGCTAAAAAACATAGACATATCAACACCTCTTAAACTCACTCATAAATAAGTTGTATCAGGTTTTGTTTAATCTGTACAAAAACAGAAAAGTAAAAATTACAGTTTGTGGTTTTAGGGGGAATGCGGAAACAATTTCTTGGCCAACAGCAGCCAAGTGCAGTGACTGAATTTAGCTTCCTGGGGTATGGTCATAGTTGGGCTCATGCATAAGCTGTTCATCTCACTCTCAGATATAAAAAAAAAAAAAAAAATACCATCAACATTTTCCTCAATTGTTCAACTATTCTTTTAAAACCTTAATGAAAACAAGCTCCCCTTTTTTTGTATTCTGAGAAAAGCAAACTCAATATACACAAAAAGAACAGAACTGTGAAACATAAATTATAAGATCATAAATACAATTACTGTTGAGCTAGTCTACTCAATATACTCATTTTGAATCTGTTTCACTACGATTCCGGTGTTGTTCATATCTTGCTGACCTGTGTTGTTTAGCTTTGTCCTAACAGACTGATCCTAATACAGCCTTTCACACCTTCATCTAGTTAAATAACAATTGAAATCCATCCCAAAGCAAACTACATGGTTTCTTACGGGTACACCATTTCTAGACCAATGTCCTCTGCTTTAGTTTGTGAATTTAGGGGCTGCAGATGATGGAGCAAGTGCTGGTGAAGATCCAAAACTTTCCTAGTGTAATAATCATTAAAATGGTCACCACTGAAAAAACCCTGGAGAATATTTACTGAGATTATTGTTTCCTGGAAGTGGACTGGATTGCTGGATGCAACATGTTTAAAACCTATTTACAATTCAGTTCAATTCACTTTAATTTTTATTTATATAGCACCAAATCATAACAGAGTTTATCTCAGGGCACTTTTCATGTAGAGCAGGTCTATGGAAGAATCACACTTAGCTTGGCATGATAGTCTTAAAATATATAAGAAGGCCCTCTGTAATGCCAGAGCAGCCTATTATTCATCTTTAATAGAGGAAAATCAATACAACCCTCGGTTTCTTTTCAGCACTATAGCCAGGCTGACAGAGAGTTATAGCTCTATTGATCCATGTATTCCTACAGCTCTCGGTAGTGATGATTTCATGAGCTTCTTTAATGATAAAATTCTAACTATTAGAGACAAAATTCACCACCTCCTGCCCTCAACTGGCACCGACCTATCTTCAAAAACAGTTACCTTACAAACAGCTGTGCAACCTGATGTATACTTAGACAGTTTTTCTCCCATCGACCTTCACCAACTAACTTCAATAATGCCTTCATTTAAACCATCAACTTGTCTCTTAGACCCCATCCCAACTAGGCTGCTTAATGAAGTTTTACCCCTAGTTAGCACCTCTTTGCATATGTTTGTGGCATAAAACAGTAGCACACTCCAAATGCTAATGTTTGTTATTTCTGAATGTTGTTAATATAAAATCAAGAAATGTCACACAATTCCCATTTTTAGGTAAACAAAACAGCGTAGGTAGACGAGCAGATTGTGCTTTACTGTTTAACAACTGATTTTTTTATAATCAATATGTCTTTATTAACAGGCTATGTACCACAGTCCCATAAAACAGCTGCAGTTAAACCTCTTCTTAAAAAGCCTATTCTTGATCCATATGTCTAAGCCAACTATAGACCCATAACTAACCTTCCCTTTTTCTCTAAGATCCTTGAGAAAGCTGTCGCCACCCAGTTGGGTGACTTTCTAAATGATAATAGTTTATTTGAGGATTTTCAGTCATGATTTAGAGTGCATCATAGCACAGAGACTGCACTGGTGAAAGTTACAAATGACCTTCTTACTTACACATCGGACAAAGGACTTGTCTTTTTACTTGTCTTGTCAGACCTTATTGCTGCATTTGATACCATTGACCATCATATCCTATTACAGAGACTGGAACATTTAATTGGCTTTAAAGGAACCGCTCTAAGCTAGTTTAGGTCCTATCTATCAGATTGAATTCAGTTTGTGCATGTTAACGACAAATCCTCCATATACTCAAAAGTCACGGAGTTCCACAAGGTTCTGTTCTTGGACCAATTCTATTCACCTTATATATGATTCCTTTAAGCAATATTATAAGGAAACACTCCATAAACTTCCATTACTATGCTGATGATACCCAATTATATTTGTCAATAAAGCCTGGTGAAACCAATCAGTTAACTAAACTTCAGGCATTCCTTAAGGACATAAAGACCTGGATGACCAGCAACTTTCTGCCGTTAAACTCAGTTAAAACTGAAAATTTTCTGCTTGGCCCCTGACACCTCAGCAACCCCTTATCTAATGCAATACCTTATCTAATGATAAGTTACTCTGGATGGCTTTGCCCTGGCCTCCAGCACCAACGTTAGGAATCTCTGAGTTATCTTTGACCAGGATTTGTCCTTTGACTCCCACATAAAACAAACTTCAAGGCCTGCCTTTTTTCACCTACCTAACGTTGCAAAAATCATAGTACCCTATTACCCCACTAGAACATTGTTCTCCCAGAATGCAGGCTTGATTGTGGTTCCTAGAGTCTCCAAAAGTAGAACAGGAGGCAGAGCCTTCATTTATCAGGCTCCTTTCCAGTTTTGGTCCCGGAGGCAGACACCCTCTCCATGTTTAAGAGTAGGCTTAAAACCTTCCTTTTTGATAAAGCTTACAGTTAGGGCTGGCTCAGGCTGGTCTTGAACCATCCCCTATTTATGCTGCTATAGGCGTAGACTGCCGGGTGACTTCCCATGATGCACCAAGCTCCTCTCTCCTCCTCTTCCTCTCCATTTGCACGCATTCATATCGCATCAATGATTTTACTAACTTGACTTATTCTCTCTCCCATAGTTTTGTGCTTTCTCGTCTCTCTCCTCCCTCTTCCTGTCGCTTTCGGCAGGTATTTCTGCACCTAGTGCTAGAGAGTCTGGATCTGTGCCTGCAAACCACCTACCCCCCCCATGATCATGCTCAACGCCCACTACTTCAAATATTATGATTATTATCTATTATTATTTATCATTTACGATTATTATTAAGTTTTATAAGTACTATTATTGACCCTATTATTATAATTAGTAGTTTTATTATTAGTCTCATAATTGTTACACATCTTTATGTTATATGTCTCCTGTGCTATGCCCCCCCCCCCTTGTCTCCCTCTCTCTCTCTCTCTCTCTCTCCCTCTCCCTCAACCCAGCCGGTCGGGGCAGACAGCCGCCCACCATGAGCCGGGTTCTGTTCAAGGTTTCTACCTGTTAAAAGGGAGTTTTTCCTTGCCGCTGTCGCCAAGTGCTTGCTCATGTGGGAATGTTGGGTCTCTGTAAATATAACTATACATAGTATGGTCTAGACCTGCTCTACATGAATATTTCCCTGAGATAACCTCTGCTATGATTTGGCGCTATATAAATAAAATTGAATTGAATTGAATTGAAAGTCTAGACTGTACTATAGTTATGTTAGTACAGGAATACCTGCGGAGGATGCTTCAAAACAAGCCTGAGCCAGCTCTAACTATATGTTTTATCAAAAAGGAAAGTTTTAAGCCTACTCTTAAACTACCAACAATGACTGTGTCCAGAGGACATTTTATATATATATTTTTTTTTGATTGACTCTTTTAAGATCTACACTATGTGGGACTTCAATAGTAATGGATGAAACCAAAAGCATTTTCTTCAACTGAGCCACCATATGTTGATTGAATGGAGCCAGTGTAGCTCCAGCCGAAACTTGCTGTCATTGTCCTGTGCTCTGATTTGAAAATGTTTGAGGCATCATCTGGAAAACAAAAGAAATGTAGAATGATTTATTCCTCTCTAACTTGTGCTTTTCAAGCTGGCTAAATACAGAACCTTTGCATAAACCTGCACTTTGTCCTCTTTCCAGCTGGTTCCATATGCTTTTTGTTTGACTGTTCCCAGCTGTTCAGAAAAGGAACCCCCTATTGTGTTTTGAAATCTTTGTTGCACTGTACATTGCCAGCCTTTGTAGCCACATAGCACAATGCCAGTTTCAGATAGACTGGCTCAATTTGTGTGGTCAGCCTATTCTCCCTTACTACGCTTAACAGGATTAATTTCATCAACGTTTTAAGATTAAAAATAGCCATGCAAACTGCATGGCAAGGGCTATGTTGTAAAGATTTATTCTGGCAAGCTCAAGGTTACATTAAGGTGAGTTCAATTGCATTCTGTTACACTTAATTTTTATGTACTTCCTCCTCAAGGTCTACACTGTACAATACAAAATAGTTATGTATTTCTCTGAGAGCTGTGTCTGAGAAGGAATGAGATTGAAAATTAGTTACTAATTCACAAACTTTTTTACATGCACAGTTGTATCAGTGCTTTCTGGGGACACAGAGGACATGTCCTCAGTAATCTTTCTGGGATTTGGGGAATCTGAAGTGCAGTTTACACTGAATTTAAACATGATTTAAAGTAATACATAACGTGTTTTGAAAAGGCAGGTACCAATATATATTACATCAGTTACCTTTAAATTCAAAATTCTTAGGCTGTGAAACATAAAGCAATTAAAAAATAAATTATATTAAAGCCCTTAATTTACATTGTATTTTCAGTGTATAAATACAGTACTAACAATATACTGACTGGTTCCTATATAGGTACAGTGGAAGAAAATAAGACTAATCAGAGCAAGGGAGTAAAAACCAGACATTTTAGAGAAAATGAGAAAAACATTAAACGTATTTACAAGTATTAGTGTAAATGCTGGGTACCTTCACGGTACATTACTAGGAAACAAAACTGAAGTGATGATAAGGTATGTGGGCTATGATATTATACGTGGCTGTTCTCCCCTATTTCCTCTTTAATTACACAATCAAAAAAGATCATTAACATCATTTTTCTCTAACTTCAGTTTTTGCTACCCAGTACTATACCCTGTAGGAACCTAGTATTTAAAAAAATATTGTTGAATTGATTTTTTTCTGTCCTCTAAAATGTTCAATTGTCATTCTCTTGTACCCCATAGTTTTGTTTTCTTCCATTTTACCTACATTTATGTATCAGTATGAACTGGTCGATAGTTTATAGACCCTTAATCATACAACAAAATTAACCTGTAAATTGCATGCTGTATTATAAAGTGTTACCATAAATTAATACAATTCCCCACCAGGATTTAATACATGGCAAAGTGAAGAAAACCCTATAATCTAATCTCTAACAATGAAACTCTGTTAAACCTGTAAAAACTGTTTTGAAATGAATTCCAACAAAATCCATAATAGAAACATTTGGGATACCTCAGAGATTGAGGATGAACCCAGTCTGGTTTCTGGCCATTCTAAACACAACTGTACAACCTCTCTGTTAGCTTCCATCCGATAATTGATGGAGGACAATACAATTTATCAGAGTGTCAGACCTTAACTTTCATCTCACCATGCAGATCATCATTACATCAGTCATCATCATATCTTTGCCTTTATTAGCTGACAACTACATAACATCGGTTCAGGATACACTCGGGCATGTAGCAGAGGATGGTCAGAAACCTGGATAAGATGCTTACAATCCACAGTATCTCGGTTTCTATGAGATTAAGCCAGCTAGCTTCTCAAATCTGTGAGAAGAACTTATCAAGGTTTCTGAAACCAGGATATGCTTTTTAAAAAAACACCTAATTCGGATACTTCAAAAACTTGATCTTAACCAGAATCCTAGTATGCATATATTTCTTCAACAGTTCTATGAGAAATGTGCTTACTTGGTGTAATTTTTAATTATAATTTACACTAGTAGTTCTTTAATTATGGGGCCAGCCACCCCTGGGGTGCATCAAATCATTGTGGGGGCTGGGGGGCCAAATGATGAATGGTACTCATGTTGTTTGACAAAATAATCTCAATGTCCTTATACTTTCTTTTTCCAGAGCTTTTATAAACATCTCACAGGCTTCATTGGTGAATGGGAGGCACCATAGGTCATTTTTGCAAGCAGCTTTTTACGAACCATTGTTAAATTTTATTGTTTGGATGTCATGTCAGACAGTATCAGCCTTTTCAGCAGATGACCCAAAACGACATTTTTACATTCAAGTGACAAAGTCCCGTGGAGGCTATAGGAATTAGTCCGGTGATGTTGTTATAGAGCATCCTCCGTCTGCATACAGAGGAAGTCAGGCTGCATAGATGGATCAAGAAACCATTGGACTTTAACTGTCAACGTTTCTTTTAACCATGACCACAATTGTTCTATAACATTAACCATGTATTTATTAGGATAATTAAGATCTTTGTTGTCATGGTTACCATAACAACAAACTTCATCTAACATTAAGGAAGTACTTATTTGAACCCAAACCATGATCTTTCCCTAAAGTTAACCAAGTTGTTTTTGTGCCTAAACCTAACCAAATCTTTACCTTAGCATTGTCACAACATAAAAGAATTGGTTATTTATTCATCAATGGTGGTTTTTAACGGTTTATCTGAGGCATTTTTCCTGCGGTTAATTCAGGAGACCGTCCTATGGGTTGTATCAGAGAGTATGGACAAATGACTCATATGGCCGTTTAGGTTGGAGGACTTGTTGGTGAAGGGAGTTCTCAACTGTCATGGAGATGGGTCAGGTATCATTACATGATCTAAGAGTTATACTTCAGTAAGGTGGTTGTATATAGGGGGGGGTTGGTAACTTCTATCTCTGTTCAAGGATTGTCTCTGGCGTTGGCTGTGAATGTCCTTGATTTGTCTTTGGCAGTCCACTGACTCCTGGTTGAACACGTGACAGAAGTTTCATACTTAGGTCAAATGATGACAACAGCATCCAGTAGAAGAGAGCTGAAGCTGAAAGCTGTAGAAAAAGCTAGTTGGACCTTGAGTTCAAATTATTCAGCAAAACTACTGTTCCCAAGCTCACTCACTAGTAACTGGAGTGCCACCGCAGCTCGCCCAGTGGCCATGAAAACCACAAACACCAGACACAGGAAAATTGGGCTAGTGATTTACTTGTACCTGAGTTTCCTGAAATGTGGACCTTTTCATCAATAGTGATGCGCAACTACCACACTATTTTATACTGAGCAGCAGAGCATTTCATCTGTGCTGCAAAAGACAGGCATATAACTTAATCAACAAGTTCATCACTGCTAATCAATAAAATGTTCCTTTTGCTACAGTCAAGACAGTCAAATGAAAAAAAAATTGAAAATATTTGAAAATATAAATCCCCGCAGCACCTCACTGGCCATCCAACACTTGTGTCTATCTGTCTATTTTTAGCATTGTACATGCAAAGGCTTGGGTATTATATTACATGGTTAACTGTGAATATGTAAATTGAATAAATATATCTGTGAAAGCTTTCCTTGCAAGAAGAGTTATTAAAGCTGCCCCACAATACACCCAACTCCTTGTTGTCACACACGTTGACCAAAGTGATTAGTGAGCAAACTTCCACCAATTTGAGATGACAAATCACAGTGTGATATTCTTTACTTGCTACTGCAACCTCTTAACACTCAGGATGAAAAGACTGTTTAAGTCATTTTCTAATGCACAAATACAGTTTCCACACTCATTTGCACATTGGTATAATAATGGGTACAATATCATAACTGATCTCAGAACACTAGAGACTGGGTCAAGGACAACTTGAAAAGCACACTTGTCTGTACCTAGCTATAGCTAGGCCCCCATCAAAGATCCCAGGAATATGCGTGTGCACACAGATATCCATAAAATGCTGCTCCCCCCTCTCTGCTTGACAAGCTTCAGCCTTTGTAAACGGGAAACTGTCACGCCCATAAAAATGACAGAAATGATAGATGCAACTCATCACAAGACTCACCATTCAGTTCTTGTGGTATTACAACAATGCCAGACTACTGAAAATATGAAACATTAATGTTTGAAAGGTTATGATGGTTGGGTATAATATTTTGCATGCAAAGATTTACACAATGAGCATGCCGATGAAGTCAACACATTACTGGGTCAAGCAACACGAAAAGCATATAATGCTGTAAGAAGATTATGTAGATTTGAGAATTGCACAACTTTTGTTGAGAATCATGATTTTCATAAGATAATTGTGCCAGGGCAACTGAGCAAAACTATAACAAAAATAGTTTTGGAGCTGAATCAGCCTCAAGGTTTGATTCACCAGTCTGAACAAATGAATGCCTAATATTGTAAATGTGAATAGATAGCTAATATTAACATTTATTTAAGTCACATTGCTTACTATTTCCCCTATTTGAATCTTTAGCCCCCTTAATGGCAAAGTGATGAGATTGGAAAGGGTGGATGGTAATGACTGTTAGTAGGATCAGAAAGGAAACATGCGGTTCATGTTCCAGACGATGTTATTTAAAAACAAATCACATTCAACTGGACTTGTTTTGTTTTAATTACTTCCCCAAAACTTTTGATGGTTTATAACAATTCAACTGACTTTGTATAGCTCAAATAATGAAATTCTGTCTGCTCCCAAACAAACAGAAAATATTTGAGAACTACTGATGTAAACAGAAACCTCATTCTCTAACTTGGTCTACTATAAATAACACTGATGACATAATCCTCTACTATCTCTCTAAGGTTAAGCCATGGGTGACTGGTCCATACTTGGTCGCTTCCTCTCTGAGGTCCAGAACCACTCTACAGTGATAGGCAAGATCTGGCTCACTATGCTGCTCATTTTCCGTATCCTGCTGGTGGCCTTGGTGGGTGATGCTGTCTACAGTGACGAGCAGTCAAAGTTCACCTGTAACACTCAGCAGCCCGGATGCAGCAACGTCTGTTATGATACCTTTGCTCCTGTGTCATATCTAAGGTTCTGGGTCTTCCAAATTGTGCTGGTCTCCACCCCATCCATCTTCTATATAGTTTTTGTTCTACATAAGATTGCCAAGGATGAGAAGCTGGATGGCCGAAGAGCACGGGTGGTGGCCCAGACTCCTCCCATACAGAGATGCGGCCACATGGGAAAGGATAACATAGAAGCCCTGAGTGTTGGCATGCCTACCTGCTGTCCTCATTACAGGGAGGAATGGGATGTGAGGGAGAGGGATGGAGTAGAGCAAAGTTTTCTGCAGGAGGATTATGGTGAAGTAAGAGAGGACCCCACCCAGCAGTCCAGCCAGGTTTTCCTCATCTACATCCTTCATGTGTTACTACGATCTGTCATGGAGATCACCTTCCTGGTGGGCCAGTACTTCTTGTTTGGGTTTGAGGTGCCTCACCTGTACCGCTGTGAGACCTACCCCTGTCCTACTCGTACAGACTGCTTTGTGTCACGTGCCAATGAGAAAACCATCTTCCTGAACTTCATGTTCAGCATCAGCCTGGGTTGCTTTGTGCTCAACATCGCAGAGCTCCACTACCTGGGCTGGGTCTACATTTTCCACATCCTCTGCTCAGCCTGCTCAACCTGCTGCAGTCAGGAAAGGGACACTGTCAAACTGTACTCAAATCACAACCCCCTCCTGCTGCAGCTTAGACATTCTCTGAGGGGCCAGCTGGTTCTGCAGACCACCATGGCCCCAGAGAAAACTGGAGGTCTGCTCACACATGCCCCGACTATCTCCTTTGAGACTATCTCCTCCTCAACTGTGAAATGCACCTCCAAGAGAAGTCCAGAGAGCAGAGACAAAGTGAAGGTCAAGCTTGCCAACATGGCCAGGCTGGGACAGTCTAAGAAGTCTTGGCTATGAGAGAAAAATTTTCCTGTAATGCCATTATATTTGTGAAAACACTCTGAGAAAGGGAACTCAAAGGCTTGAAACATAACCTACATAAATAGGTAGATGTAGACACTATAAAAACACAATTTCACATTGTGGTAAAAAATATATCACCTGAAATTGTTAATGCAGTGCAAATGTTTGAAGCATGGCAGTGAGGGCCATTGCGGCCGTTCAGAATAGCCATAAATACTTCCAACATCATCGCACAACACATCATACAAACTAGTAATTTCCCAGTACAACCCAGCTCTTCTTCTCTAACCGTCTTAACCACACTGAAGTAGTGCTGGCCATGAACAAACAAAGTACTGTTTTCTACTGGTGTTTTTTTGAATTTGATACAAATCAAGTTTACACTGGTTCATTCTGCCCCCAGGAAAAAGCCATATGCCCGCAGTCTAAGTCCAACACTGACAACAGCTTTTACATTCTCCTGCCTACTCATCTTTTATATGTTACCAAACTGTCAGCGATATAAATGAAAGCATTACATCCCTAAATAGTGTGACAAATTCACTTGAGTATTGTGTGACAAAGCGGTGATTGAATGACACAAATTTTCCGCTCAGCTCTAACCGTAGCTGAATGATCTCACTGCTAGGTACCATAAACCTGTACACTCATCTTGACTCAGCTGCTGCTGATACCAGCTCTAATACAAACTTGCTGCTCTCAGCACTTCCAGTACATGCAGCCCATATGCCAAAGAATGCCGAAGAGACTGGGAGCTTCTTCATGTTCCAGAGTCAGACAGTGGACTAAATACATTTAGAGGTCCACACCCAGTATATACTGAGGTAAAAAAAACAAAAAAAAAACTTCCCAGCATTATGCTGTAATTGCAGGTACTGAAGAAAGAAAGAATTTTACAAATGTTTTCACAGAAAAGTGTTTATCCAGTGTTTTACAAAATGGCAAAGTGCCAACAAACATATCTGGTGATATGTTTGGTCATTTACAATGACAACTTAGCAAATTCTATTTGTTGATGAAGACTCTGAGATGCAATTGAGTTGAAAGCTCTGAAAAATTAGGAAGTGGACTTTGAGTTTATTTTAATATTACTATTGCCATCCCATTACCAGAAAGAAAAATGTTTTTGCAAAAATTGACTCATTTTGTTTTACAACAAACTATTTCACCACCATCTACAATTTGAATGTTTTGCAGTTGTGAGTAGCTCCTGCATTTCTTATGAGCATTGCATTGTGGGACAATACTGTATACAAACAGCACACATTTTCGAGCATGAACACGCTAAGTACTAAAACTACTTAAAAATACTTTTAAATACTAAAAACACGTGCACAAATGCTATGTACAGTGGTATGGAAATGGAATGCAGGTTTTTATGTGTGCTGCTATTCTATCTTTTATTACCTTGTTGTAAAAGAAATCAAGTGTCTTACATCCAAAGGAATGTACATGTGCATTGGTTTTTGCATACTTAGATAGAGTGGGTTTCAAGATGGACATTGCATATTTTCTCACGAGTTGTACTTGAATCATGTATTCACCTTTAATTAATTTTACTTACCTGTATTAAAAGACAGAAACTCTTCTATTGACAGAAATGTTTCTAGATTTTATGGAATTACATTAATACTGCTTTTTTTAAATTTTTTAATTTTAACAACAAATTAATTTGATTTTTTTTATAAGGTTTTAGTGTATTGTGATCATTGAGCCTTGAGTGTGCCAGTATAACAATTACACATTTTTACAGTTACATTCATTTAAACAATTTAATTATTTTTGTTGGCCCCCTCGGTATTCCACGTGATTATGAGAACATCTATTTTTTATTTTGCCATGTATATTGCTGTTGACAACCATCCTTTTTCTATACATTCACCAAGCACTTTATTAGGAACACCTGTACGCCTGCTTATTCATGTGTTTAACCGATCAGCCAATCATGTGGCAGCAGTGCAATAAATCCTGCAGATACAGGTCAGGAGTTTCAGTTAATGTTCACATCACAGATCAGAATGGGAGAAAAAATGTGATCTCAGTGATTTTGACCATGGCATGATTGTGTCATGGCTCAAAATCGGAAGGACTTAAATGCATGACTCAGAGACACCATTCAAAACATTTTTTATTTTTTATTTCTTTTTCTTTTTAAATTTAGGCTCAGCAGAAAAACCCAGGCAAAGGTTAACATGAGGGCTTAGGCAGTGGTTGGCAGCAGGCAGGCAGGAGCACAAGGCAAAAGAAGGCAAAGGAACAGACAAAAGTGCCAAGGTCCAAAATCCAGTAGGAGGTCCAAACAGGCAGGCAATAACATGTAACTGAGGCTTGAAGGCTATGGCTGGAATGGCATTATAGGGAGAGTGTAGGTGGACATGGGCCAGTATAGGGAATACAGCATACTAGGGAGTAAATGGGAAATGAGGAACAGGTGAGTAGGTGGGCAAGGAGTCGCCAGGTGGCTGGAAGGCAGGGTTACTGCTGAGACAGCAGATGGTAGGGTCAGAATTTGGCATCAACAGCATAAATCCATGGACCCAACCTGCCTTGTGTCAACAGTCCAGGCTGGTGGTGGTGTTGTATTGTTTTCTTGGCTCACTTTGGGCCCCTTAACAACAATCAACCATGGTTTGAATGCCACGCTCTGTCGGAATAATGTTGCTGACCATGTGCTTCATTTTAAGGCCACAGTTAAAGTAATCTCAAACTGGTTTCGTGAACATCACAATGAGTTCAGTGTACTTCAGTGTCCTCCTCATTCACCACATCTGAATCCAGTAAAACACCTCTGAGATGTGGTAGAACAGGAGATTGGCAGCATGAATGTGCAGCTGACAAATCTGCAGAAATGATGTGATGCAATCATGTCAGCATGAAGCAGAATCTTAAAGGAAAGTTTCCAACATCTTGTGGAATCCAGGCCACGAAGACCTGAGGCTATTTGAGAGCAAAGGGAGGAACAATCTAGTATTGGTATGGTGTTCTAATAAAGTGCTCAGTGAGTGTATATTTCTAGTACCTAGTAACTTGAAAAGGCTGTATTCCCTTAAAAACTGTGTACAAAGATACTCTAAAATTTCCTTGTTTTTAATAATCACACAGAATACACCAAACTACTGGTACAAGGTTGATCGAAAACTATGCATGTATTTTTAATACAGTTACGCTGTGTTTTAAATGGGGATTTCTAGTTTTTCTTTTGCAGTTTATTGTAGAGAGCTGTTCTTTTCCATTAAAGCTGAGATACTTAATTAAGTGATGATTCAAAAGCAATTTTGCAAACATCTAAAACTCTAAAACGTCACTTTGTACCCCATTCCTTACAGTGTATGTGCCAGGTATCATTCTGCTGTTTCTGCTGTATTGTGGTATCAAACATCATAGTAGCACAATAAAATGTGCAAACGTAATGTATTGATGGTAAAGAAGGTGAAGATGTATTTTCATATTATATGAATCTGGTGAAAGATATAGTTGTATGCTTTGGCAGCTGAGTAGTTATTGATATGGTTAAAGGGGCTCTTGCCGTTTTGACACATCTAGATCAGTTAACTCATAGTGGTCGATGCTACTCAGTCCGTGAAAAGCTGTATAATGTTCTGTGGTTCTACAAGAAGATTTACAAAGTCTGACAAAATAACCATGATGATGTCATAGTGATGTAATCAGGAGTATCTCAGTTTGGACTTGGAGACTTCAAATTCTTAACAGAAAGCATGCGTGACAGATGGGGAAGTTTACAAAGCAGGAAGAGTCCAACTAAAGACTCTGTGAAGTTGCATTATGGTAACTGTATGATCCAGTGTTTTTAATCCTGTCTCTTGATCCGTAGTAGTTACTAAAGTTGAAAATACCTCAGCCTCTGCAGCAGAGATTTTTTAAAAATACGGCTTTTATAAGTCCCCAAGTTTTATGTAGGTGCAAGTGTAAGTTGAAAGTCAAAGTCCTAATCTTTGTGTTTGAAGTCATGAGGAAATCAATTTTTCTGTCTGCTGGTCTTCACACCTTTCTATCCATCCAAAAGTAAATGGCACTGGCTGCACGCTTTTTATTACATCATTTTTGGTCTTTGGGAGGTTATGAAATCATTCTGAGTCACATAGCTAAAATCCAAGTGAAGTCACAAGTCACTGGGGTTACAGTAAAAGTCAAATTGGAAGTTTATTTGAATTTTCAAGTCAAGTCTAAAGTTATCAAATTTGTGACTTGTTAGTTTTAGTTAACTCAAGTCCTTGGCCTGTGTCATTATCTATGATTATTTAGTACCAGGAGCAAAGGTTGATCTCTCGCTGTCTGCGCAATTAATGAAGCTGTTGTGTAGTTTGCTCTGTGACATAATTACTCTGTAGGTGACAGTTAGTAAATTCTCGAAAACAGATTTTTACACCAGAGCTCCTTAGCAAATGAATGAATCTATGGGTCCAACTAACATAAAGGTCAAAGATCACCCATGTTCAACTTTGACCCTTTGAATTTCCGTGGCTGTCTCTTCTTGTGTTTGGAAATGAATGTCATTTTTTAAATTTCCCTTTTCAATTTTTTCTGTATTGTCAGAGTCAGGTCCTTGACATCACATCTTTTTTCCAGTACAGGGCAATTTCATTGGGCATAATTGTGACCAAACCTTTAGTTTGACATATGATGTGCAAAAAAAAGAAATTAAATAAAAATTTAAACAATAAATAAATAAAAATACTATCCAGCGAGTCCAGTTCCAGGGTTTAATGAGGTACATACACACTGCACAGCAGTTCAAACTGTACAAACAATTTCACTGAAAGATATGATTACATGAAGCAAATTTTCTTATTTGTTAAATGAAAATATTCCAATTATTATTTTCCCTTTACTATATTGAGTAAAGCATGTGGAATGCTGTATGTTAAAATATACACTTACTCTATGGTAAATCACACAGTGAGCAGATCATCTGTGTCATTTCTGCTCCCGTTGAATGTCAGCAGATGTCGTTAGATGCAAGGTAAATATTCTATTTGTGATGCTGTGACATAGTTAGTCCTGTGTGTGGTGCTCTAAGCTTGCAGTTACTTTACTGCCACCTATTTTCAGTTCTGGTTTGAGATGGGGCAGAGCAGAGAGCAGCAGCACATTTTACACACCAAGCTCCTGCCATTGCTCTCAGCCATCCTCAAGTTGCAGTTTTTGTACCCAGTTAAGAACCCAGACTTACACCTGTCTTTTGTGACTGAGTTTTTCTAAAACAATGTTACATGTTAAAGTTTTCTCCAGTGATTTTAGAGGCTCATATATATTACCATTTATCAAAAAGATTTAAACTCGAATATTTCGATATTTCAATATCACCTCTGAAAGACAAAAGCAGTTTCTGGAGGGTTCAGTCTGATTAATTCTAATTAGGTTTTTATTCAAATGGTCTATATATCTATGTATCTCTCCCTGTTTCTCTCTCTCTCTCTCTCTCTACATATATATATCTATATATCTATATATATATGGTCCCCGAAGATGAACTGCTAAGTGAATACCTCAGGCAGCAAAAACCCAATGATGCAGAGGAGGAGGAGGAACCATCATGGAGGAACAAGCCCGCCATGTACCACGCCATGTACCACCAACAGATAGAAGAAGTGGTTGATATCAAGAAATCCCACCAGTGGCTGGAAAAGGATGGACTGAAGGACAGCACGGAAGCACTATTCATGGCAGCACAAGAACAGGCACTCAGTACAAGATCAATAGAGGCGGGGATGTACCACACCAGACAGGACCCCAGGTGCAGGCTGTGCAAAGATGCTCCTGAAACAGTTCAGCACATAGTGGGAGGGTGTAAGATGCAGGCAGGAACAGCGTACATGGAATGCCATAACCAAGTGGCTGGCATAGTGTACAGGAACATCTTCACTGAGTATGGGTTGGAGTTCCCAAGGTCACAATGGAAGACACCTCTTAACGTGGTTGAGAATGACCAAGCCAAGATCCTATTGGACTTCCAGATCCAGACTGACAAACTGGTGATGGCTAACCATCGTGTTGATCGACAAACAACAGAAGAAGGCAGTAGTGATAGACGTAGCGATCCCAAGCGACAGCAACATCAAGAAGAAGGAACACAAGAAGATCAAAAAAATACCAAAGGCTGAAAGAGGAACTAGAAAAGATGTGGGGAGTAAAGGCAACAGTGGTGCCAGTGGTAATTGGAGCACTGGGGGCTGTGACCCACAAACTGGGAGAATGGCTCCAGCAGATTCTGGGTACAACATCTGAGGTCTCTATCCAGAAGAGTGCAGTCCTAGGAACAGCTAAGATACTGCACTGAGCCCTCAAAACCCAGGCCTGTGGTAGAGGACCCGAGCTTGAGGAAGTCACACCACCACCACCCATGGGAGTGAGAGGGAGATTTATATATATATATACATACACATTTATACATATTTATGTATGTATATGATCTGTTTAGGTTCTTTTGGCTTTAACAGTCTGTAACATGATCTGATCTACATTCCCTAAAGATGTACAGGAAAACCATTCTTTCAAATCTTTTATTTAGAAAAATAAAATAAATCTATTAATGCCGAATACACGACTAATTCTCCAACTATTACTATGATTTTTACCACCACTAGCATTGCTGCTACTACAACTGGTAGTTTTCAAATAATAATGCAAATAAAAGTATTCAACATGTTCTTGTATCTCCTCTGTCAAATCAGGTTTTTGGTGGGTTCCATAGCTGATTGATCTCTTTTTTCTATTTGTTGTGATGTATTTTTCAGCCTCAAGATATGGTTATAAAAACTCATTGATTGGGCCAAAGGAGGTGGACTAAAGGACTCATTAAGGACTCAAAGACTGAAGCTCTAATTCCTCACAGCTGTGTTTTAAGTACCAAACTCAAGTAAGCCAGGGCAACAGCTAGCCTGACTGCCCAAAGTAAAAAAATGCACCTTTTGTTTTAGGGGGAGTTGTCTGTGAAACGTTGACTTTGCACACATGTAAAAGTAAAAGTCCTTGCAGAAAAATATACTTAGATAAAGGGAAAATGAGTTCAATGAAAAAGTACTCTGAGTAAGTGTTACTGCATTTCATTAAAAAAAAAAAAATATATATATATATATATATATAAAATATATATATATGTATATATATGTATGTGTGTGTGTGTTTGTGTGTATTTATATATCTAATATATGTATATTATTTATATTTAATTACATTTTTTATTTGTATCCATTGGTTATAACCCTGGTATAATCAGTTTTGTTTTGCATATGTTGTATGCACATACTGTTCTGTGCAATCAACCCTGTCTCCTAGAAATTGCCTTTCTATACAGCTACACTGCAACAACAAATACATTTTGTAGGCAACATAACTGTGACCAGTTTACGTTTTCTATTAACATAATGAGGATATGTTGTTAATGTAAGCATTTGACCAGTCACAAATACATTGATACTGAACGTATCAGTCAAATGTTCACAGACAACATGTTTGTTTTCCAACAAAATATCTGATCATGCAGCACAACAACAACTTGTAGTGACTCCAGCACTGTTAAACTGTTTAATGGTTCTGTTTAGACTCTCACAACTCTTGGTTAATTTCGGAAAAGATCCTGGTCTGGTTTGAAACAGAAAACAATCACAGTGACTTCAGACACAACCTGTTTATTGCCATTGAACCAAAACCACCATCTCTTCCGAACCTTAACCAAAGAGCTGTTGTTGTCTAAACCACAGACGGGGCTTTGGATGTGAACCTGGTCTCCTATGTGAAAGTTGTGCGGCTTGCAAACTAATAGCTCCGGCTAGGGTGAGAAAGCACCCCTTCACTCGCCCGATACCTTTAGAACATGTATCTTTTATAGAGTGTCAGCTAAATACAGTGTGTGTGTCTTCTCCCTGGAAATGGAGCAGACACACCAGCAGCTTTTTCTCTGCCGTACAATACTTGACAATTAAAATACACCAAAGTAAACCAAAATCAACTTCGTTATAGCAATGATAGTAAATGTGATTTTTTACTTCCTACCCTGGTGATTAGAAGTCAGCGCAACACAGCTGAAACTTTTCTCACTACTGAAAACATTTATTGTAGAGTTCTTCGTCACACTTTATAGTGCTTGTTATGGAACAAATGATCATGAACCATGAAGATATGCATGACAGATCTTACCAATTCGGTGAGTACAGCTGAAACAAAGTCCAATTATGCATGAACAGAAAATATAGTGCAGTGGTGATCTGGCAATGCATGTTTGATAAGTGCTTTAGAATGAAGTAACATTGTGGACAGCCAAACAAGGTTGTCTTTTGTTCTCTATACTACCCAGTTGTCCTGGGACTTCTGTTGACTAGATCGACCCAGTTCCCTTCGCCACCACCAACCATGATACACAATGTTATTGTATCGAACTGATAGTCAAAACTACAGAAATATAACCCAAGTGATAACATTAATAATAATAAATGAGATTTTAAGCACATTTAAGTGAACCAAAGAACACTTTATATACAAAAAACAAACAAGAAACTACCATGAGTAAATGGACTCAGCATTGCAGACTGAGAAAGAGTGAGCATTGGGGCAGTTTCTGTTCTGTGCTTGGCTCTAAAATTAGATTGTAAAGGTTCAAAAAGATCATGGTTGGACCTACAGAATGTTGCTGGAGTTCTAAGATTTTGGTAAGCAAAGAGGGATTGGAAATGGGCACGAAGTTGTTCAGACAGCGGGTCCTGGCTATTGTTTTTTTAAATGGGTGTAACAGAACATAACAGTGGCAGACCTGAGAGGTGTCTGCCACTGACGAGGAGCAGACACAGAGCAATTAGACAAGTCTTAACCAAGGCTTTGGGGACTGGATCCGGAGAGAAGGTGGCGGTCTTGGAGTTTGTGGCCAGTTCCATGATGTCTGCAGCAGCAACTTGGGAGACAAAGGAGAAGGAGCCCTCTGGCTGAGTTGCAGATGTACTTGTCCATAATGGGGGAAGGCTGAGGGTTAGGGCAAGGAGGGCACCTGCAACTGCTTATAGATTGCATCAACATTGCCTTGGAAAAATTGAAAGAATCTACTGCAGAGGTCAGAAGCACTAGAGACAGGAAAGTCAATTATGTTTATTTATAGAGCACATTTAAAAACAACAAACACTTACCAAAATGCTTTACAGAGAGATGAAATTATGAGATTATTTGATTAATGATTACAATCAAGTAAAAACACAGGAATGATCAGATAAAAACACAGACATACTGTATGAGAGGAGCATATAAGTCAATTAATAAAAGCATAGAATATCTGGATGCGATGCATAGAAAACAAGGAAATAAAACTGTGACCAGAGCAAATGATGACTATTAAAAGGCTTACAAAATACAGAGAGATGACTTTAGATGGGTTTTAATGATATCAGCTGAGGATAGGAAGTTCTAATAGTGAGGGGTGAACTATTCCACGGTTTAGACTCTGGAATGGAGAGCAGTGATTGGTCAGTATAGCTGAGGGATCTGGAGGTAAAGTAGGGGATGAGCAGTTCATAGATGTCTGGTCCCACCCCATTGCTTCAAAAACAAATAAAGGAGTCTTAAAGTACAGGGGAGATGTGGTCTCTCATGCTGGTACCAGTGAGGAGTCTCGCTGCTGAATTTTGAACCAGCTGCAGGCGAGATAAGTCTGACCGACTGACTGCTCAGTATATATTAGGTGCGGACCTCTAAATGTATTGAGTATTTGGAGTATTTGGAGTATTTTGAGTAGTGGGTGTTGCGTACCTTTTAGAACACAATACTGCAGGGCACACTAACATGCTGGTAGAGAGTGAAAGTAAAACAATATTCTCCCAAAATATTGAGCAGCAGACTATATACAGCTGATGACTTATGAAATCAAGAAGGGGTTTTACTTCACTTACTGTGATAATTGTGTTGATGCTACATGTGTACTTTTACAGTGAATAAACAAAACTCATATATATTGTATCATGACAGTAGCAGGAATTAAAAATAGCCTGGAGACGACAAAAGTATTTAAATCCAAATCCAAAACAACTGTTAACGCTAACAGGCACTAAAAGTTTAGTAACTTAACCAAACTGCAACAGCAAGTCTCTCCAAAGTCCAGAGACAGCAGGAACTAGGAGTGATACTCACAGACTAACAGGCTAACAAGCACTGAGTCCGCTGTGCCTCTGTTACATAGACAAATCTGGTGAGACCTAAAGCTCCCAGTCAGTCTCTTTGCCGAGTTGAGTATGCAGGTTTGGCTGAATCCAAATGTCCATCCTCATGGACTCATGGACTGGGCCCTCGTGGACTTCAGTCGTACGTACTGTGACATATTCACCAACATCATGTCAAGTCCGTGAGGTCGGGAGACTGCAATGCTTTAGAAGCTGCTGAAGACAGGCCTATTGGCTACACATTCAAATACAGAAATGTATGGCTAAATAAACTGGGTACTTACATTGGACGACCGTCTTTTGTTGCTTTTCAGCCATTTCTTTATCCTATATATTTTTGATTACACTGATGGCTTTTATAGGCTACCATCACTCAATGACTACGATAATAAAAAGCATTTTTGATTACCTCCAGAGCCTATAATTCTACATATTTCTTTCTCATGATGTGGATGGATATATTCAGGCCTACATGATTCAAATAGCTTTTTAATAAAGTAATTGGATTACAATTGGATTGGATCTTTATAAGTTCTTTTGTTTTTTTTAGTCAGTAATTGGAAAACTACAACATCACATCTGTATTGCAATGAACTGTAGGTAACTAAATCAGTAAAATCTGGTTAAATCTGCACCCTAAGCAGATACTCTGGAAGCCTGCAGAAAGATCGCTCTAGGCTCCTTGTGTACTTAGCATAGCTCTGGACAGCCATCCGCACTTGCAGACTTCTGGGGAAGGCGCCCGTACAGTCCACAAGTCTGCAAGTGCATTGAAGTCCACATATTTAGATTCAGCCTTTGTAGCTGCTTTGTAGTACTGAATGGTCCCAGCAGTGAGAGCACACAGCTACGGTAAGCCCTGAGGGACAAAGATGTGTCAGTCACCACCTGCACCTCTTAAGCAAGTAACATTTTTTTTTTGTCACTCAGTACTTGTGAGTTTGTATTTAAAGTTGTATAAGCATCCAATTATGTGGTTGGGAGTTACTTTGTAACATATAAATGGCAATTCAGCATGAGATAGGGTAGAGTTTTTGTCAGTGCTGGAAATACATCACAATTTCCTGGAGGCATTATATACCAGTGCAAACTGTATTTATGTCAAACACAAAAGTATTGGAAAAGATTAGTTCCTTAATTTTTGGCCTGCCCTAAACCGCAGAAGTTGAGTCAATAAACTATGGTCCTAAATGCAAATCTCAAGGGACAGGAAGGGTTTAAATTTTTGTTTGTCATCTGCTAATAATGGTAGAATGGCAGGTCGTTTTGCTCTGAGAGAGAGAGAGATGCCTCTTAAATTCTCATGTGCTCTTTATAAGCCTCAGAGTGGACAGTGAGGCCAGACTTTTGTAGGGCCTCTCATGATGCTGACCTGTGGACTTCATGAAGCTCTGGGGTGTACCACAGTGAATGATGAGATAAACAGATAGTCCAGGTTTTGAGGGGGGCAAGATAATCCATTTAGGGGAGAAGACTTTGTTGTAATGGACACAACGTCACCAGCAGAAGACACAGCAGGATCTGGAGCACCACAATCCCTTATCCTTGCCCCCCAGGGCTGCTGAGTGTCTGCTTTTTTGAGTTCCTATAAGTGATGGGGGGCTTTTCATGAGGCCTAAGAGGATCAACAGAAATGCTGAGGAAGATGTGAAAATCAGAGATAGTCCATACTCTGTAGGTAGGAGGGGGCAGTGTCAGTGGAGCCGACCAGCTGTGACCTTTTTTGAATGTGTGAATAATTAAATCCCATAAGAGCAGTGTAGATGGGGAGATGGCAGCTTGGAGAGGTTCAGCACTAGCCAGCTGGAATGCAACATATTCAAATGATATAACATTCTGGGCTGGTATGTTCATGCTGTCAGGTTTAGGGATAATGGCCAATCCACAGGGTTTCTGTAAATAGACAAAACTAGTCGGTGTGGTTTGGTTGAGCAATACAAAGTCATTATGTTGCTGCCAAATCTCAGTCAAACAAACAAAAATCAATTTTATTATCAGCAATGCCATTTTTTAAGGAGCGATTTATTATTTGAGAGAGTGGATGTCAGCAACATGAGGCCATGTTTTCCTGCAGGTCTGGTAAGTAGCCCGGGGTAGAGATCTCTGACAGAAACATTGTATGTGTAGTTTGATGGGATGATGTAATCGAGGTAATCTACACGTGGCATTAAAACAATAGTTTTCTTTTAACCAAGTGCAGTCAGCATTCAGTTCGATTCTCATTTCGGTCAAATTAGATTACTCTTCACTAATCAAGCACAAATTTAGACAAGGAGTCTTTAACATGACTGTTTGACTGCCAGTGGACTGTGTTTGGAGTTCAACAGGGGCCAACAGAGTGGTGACTTTTCTCTAGAGAAATGATCAGCTGATCACCTTGTGTCAGTTTAAGAACCTCCCTGTTCAATTTGTACTCATATCATAATGACATTTATCACATTAGCTTAAAAGTTGTGACTGAGAGGCGTCGGTATTTGGAGTACATAGCTGGTTAAGTACACAGACTACAACTCTTTCATTTAATGTGTTAGACACATTTAATGAACGTTTCATAAGGCTATCGTGCTTCTCATCTCATTCTCAGGTTGTGGGTACTGGTCGTGAACATTAATTAGGCTGCCACTAAAAACGTTACTGTTTCTGCGTTCTTAGTTAACAAAGGGTGATTAGGTATATTTGAGTTATTTTAGTCTTTAGTTACTTGCAAATGTTGAAAGGTAAACACAATAAGATTTGAAAACGGGTTCAAAGCGATTCTGACTGGACAAGTAGATTTGATGCTGGGTTTGAATTTGATAAAATATTATCAAACCCCATACCTGACACGTCAGACAAGAAACTTACTGTTTCATAAAACACAATGAGATAAAGGGCTCAAACTCTAAAAAATAAAACATATTTTGTCATGAAAATGCATTTAACGAAATTTGAAAAGTAAGTAATTTTCAGACTTTAAAAAGAATATGAAAGAATGAACAAGCTGACTTCTGTGTGAGCCCTTTGGGTCCTGTTCTGCTGGTCCAAATATAGTTCACATACAGTACATGTGTGCATCTACTCCTTAGAGGCACCATGTGTATCTGCCCTTGCTAGTAGGTACACTTGGGTCATCCTAGGTCACGTGGTTGCGGTTGTTTTGAGCAGTCTTGCTCAGGCAACACACAAACCCTTTTTGTGTCCACTTGTGATATGTGGGCTAATGATTTGTTGGTTATACAGTTGTATACCAAGTCAGTACTGTTAAGCATGGGGTTAGAAATATTCTGCTTTGGGGTTGTGTGGCAGTCAGTGGCACAGGAAACATTGCACAGATAGGGAAGAACTAATGCCATTAAATATCAGCAAATTCTGGGGGTAAATGTCCTGCACTCAGTTCGGTAAGTGAAAGTGAAAAGAGGCTGGTTTCTACAACAGGACAATGATCCAAAGCGGACCTCAAAATCCACCATGAACCACTTCAAAAAACATATCCTGAGGCTTTTCGAATAGTCCTCACAGCTCCCTGACCTGAAAATCACTGCAAATCTGTAGGTAGATCTTACGCATGCTTTCTGTGCAGGACAGACTAAAATATCTCAGAACCTGAAGTGATCTGCAGGAGGAGGCTGAAAATTCATTGGTGAGAAACAGAAAGACTCTGAGCTGCTACAAAAAGCTGTGATATTTGTACAGTAACAGTACATTATTGCTATTTGAACAAAGGCTCATGTCAATGTCTGTTTGCTGCTGGGTTGTTTTTACTTCTTTTCACATCAAAAATCATCACAATATGTAATTTGCCCAGGGGTGCAATGGGTGAACTGTAAGTGAGGCTCTAATGGGCAAAATATACTAAATCTTAAAGTATGACCTGAAATATGAAGTCTGATGCTGTGCCACCCTAAGGCACATTTAAAACAACTGCAGGATAGGTCTTTTCTGGCTTTGCAATGCACGGTGGAACTTGTTATGAGGTTCGCCTTGCTAAACTCCTCCACCACTCCTGTCTGAAATGCTTCCGGTCTCCATGTGTGGTGCTGTTTGCATGCTATCATTAGCTAATACTTGTTTACAAATCATATTCTGAGGCCAGTGCAGTGAGTCACATAAGCGAGTCAAAGTAAACCCAGCTAGAAGTTCTGTTTACTACATTTCCAACATTTTGGTTTAGGTCCTGTAGTTTCAGGCTGCGATGCTTTTCTTATTTTCCCAAAGTACCTTAACTGTCAGGTGTTATTCTATTTTATTACCAACAACATGTTTGTCTGTCTCTTAATACTGTCTGACTTCCCTGCTCGGTCTCTGGCTATCAGGTCCAAACCCACTGGTTCCTTCTTAAGATATAATGCTTTAAAAATGGCTCACAAATATGTAGTTTTAGCTGGTCTGTGCTGGTTTTATCAAATGTTACTCAAACAGGAGGAAATTTACTGGGGACTATTTTCGGCAGCAGATGAATTCATATTTGGTGCTGTAGTGAGTATTTCTGGCAGCAGGACAGCATGTTGAGGACTGAGTCCAAATAAACTACTGTGTGTGTGTCTTCATGGTGATGAAAGAATATGTCCCCCAGTGCAACAGTGTGGCTCACTGATGTGTTTTTAATAGTTTTTGGAGTCAGTAGGATCAAGTCATTGTTGCTTTTGGTCTTTTCATGGGATTTGATGACAATAAGAGCAATATAGAATATCACTAGCTGTGTCCTTTAAAGACAGTTTGAAACATGAAAAGCTCAGGAGCCGCTGTTGACCTTTACTCTAACTACTGTTGGTACGAACTCACTGTTAACCAAGTAAAATGTATTGCCAGTTGGGCTCTCTGGTAAACACAAACAGTGAAATAGAGAACGTATGTGTGTTACTTTGTGCCTCAGTAAGAGCTACCACTCTGAGCTTGTTTCCCAGCCCTGTCACTTCACTGTTTGTTATGTGCTCCAGCAGACTAGCCCACATGCAGGGCTGTCTCTGCCAGCTGTTAGATGAAGCTCTGCTTTGATGTACAGAGCCACAGCTCTTTGATGGAAGTTCATTACAATGAGAACTAACAGCTTTTGTTTAAGGGCCTCCTTGATATGCCTGCTCCATGAAGGAAAAACATGATACACTTTGATTTGAAGTAAATGTCCCTTTGTGTGTCTGTCATTGCACTAAAGTATACATCAGGCAGCCCGGATGCACTTTCATTTACAGCTACACATACATTTATTAATTAAACAATTGTTTTTATTAGTAACGTGCAGACAGACCCAAACTCCTTACTAGGGATTAAGATGATGATGATGTTAATGCCTGTTTTTCAGGCTCAGTTGTTGTAGTAATAAAATCCCAAGAAATATACTCTGTGTGCTAAGGTATATTAAGAATGTTAAGAATATATGCTCTGTGTGCAAAGGTATATTGAGAATATACTCTGTGTGTAACAGTATAGACCAGAATGTATTGGACATTGATTTTAACTTGTAACTTTGATTTTAATGATAATCAGACTCAATCATTGGGCTTGCAATGATTAACAGACGCATGGTGATTAATTTTAGTTAAGAAAATGTATGCTATAATAGACAGTTTGGAAATATTAAAGTTTAAAAAAAAAAAAAATGACTTAAGACACGTTGGAAATAATGGTGTCAGGAGATGCCTAGACTTACCCAGGCAGGCCAGGAGAGTGGGGGGTTTCCAAAGAGGCTGACACCATTATTTCCAAGTAGATATGGAGGATGTAACCAAATACGGAAAGAATGATACCATTATTTTTTGACAAGGTGACGTTCATTTTTTTTTAGAAAAGTAGGTGGAGAGCCCACCAGCAAGACGGTATAAAAGATTATGTCTGGCTATGCTTTCATCAGCTGGTATCCGAAGCTAACTTGGGTTTATCTCTTGTGAAAGAATAAACCCTATTCCACTGAACTCTGATCATCTCCAGTGAGTTTTTGTGAACTTTTTGAGACTCCAGTAACTCATCACCTTCAGTGAAGTTAAGTGTTGGAAGAAAGGTCCAGAGATACACTCTGGCCCTGATCTGGGCGTGTTTTTTTCTCCAACAGTGTGCTGTATTTATCACACAGACACTGCAGGATGGAGTCGCAGTTTGCATTATTTGTGAAAGCATTTGCAAGGTGCGTCTGTCTCCTCGTTGCATATACATTTAAGGGATGATCATGAATAATAGAAATAGAAGGAGACAGGAGGAAAGAGAACATAGCACAGTACAAGTTCCACATAAAGATGTATAAAAATAATGAGACTAATAATAAAACAAATAATTATAATAATAATAATCAGACTAAATATATTAATGATAATCATAATCATAATAATTGAAGCAGTGGGTGTTGAGCAGGATCATGGAGACAGTAGATAGTTTGCAGTCATAGATCCAGACCCTGCAACATCAGGGGCAGAAATACCTGCAGAAAGCAACAGTAGGAGAGAGGAGAGAGATGAGAAAGCACAAAACTGTGGGAGAGAAGAGTCAAGTTAGTAACAAGCATTAATTGGATATGAATGCGTACAGAAGGAGAGGCAGAGGAGGAGAGTGGAGCTTGGTGCATCATGGGAAGTCTTGCGGCAGTCTAGGCCTATTGCAGCATAACTAGGGGGTGGTTCAAGCCAAGCCTGAGCCAGCTCTAACTATAAGCTTTATCAAAAAGGAAGGTTTTATGCCCACTCTTAAATGTGGAGAGGGTGTCTGCCTCCCAGACCCAAACTGGAAGATGGTTCCACAGTGGAGGAGCCTGATAACTGAAGGCTTTGCCTCCCATTCTACTTTTGGAGACTCTGGGAACCACAAAAAGGGTTTGGTTCTGGGAGCGCAGTGTTCTAGTGGGGTAATAGGATAATATTTTATTATTAAAGAAGCTCAGGAAATCGTCACTACTGGGAGCTATAGGAATACATTGATCCATAGAGCTATGACTCTCTGTCAGCCTGGCTACAGAGCTGTAGAGAAACCTAGGATTTTTTTATTTTTCTGTTTTATTTTGAAATATTAACGTCCCTTGTGTGCCTCCCGTCCCTTGATCATCAACGCCTCCTGCCAATCGATCAAGCCTCGATTATACTTCCTTGCGCACGTGCACACGGACAGATGCGTATTTGTTCTTATTATACCACTTTCTAGTCCTCTTGGTGGAGCGGATGTGGAAGATGTCGAAGGTATAACACTAGCCTTGCCTGCCCCTGGTTTTTCTGTCTGCCATCCTCATATACACTTCCCTGTTTTCCCTGCTCTCTTGCCAGATTGCCTTTACCTGTCTTTTACCCTGCTGCTCTTTTTTGACTCTCTGCTCCCTGACTTTGGAGCTCCAGCCTCTGTCATATTCCACTGAAAGATCATGGGTTGCCTTTATGATAAGTAACTTCACAGGGAGAACACAAGAGTACGCCGCAGCTGAGTAGGATCTAATCCCCCATTTGTAACTCCTTGGGGGACTTTTTGGAAGCTTTAAGGAGAATTTTTGACCATAGTTGTCCAGGTTGAGAGGCACCTCAGGGCCTGCTGCTGCTCCAACAAGAATGCAGCTGGTTGTCTGACTATGCCATCCACTTCTGCACCCTGGCAGCTGACAGCGATTGGATTGAAAACTCCCCGTCTGATACATTCCTGCACAGCCTGTCTGACAACATCAAGGACCAGCGAATGCCACTAGACTTACTGACTGATCAATTCCCCAGTTGCCCTAGCTACAAAGATTGACAACCGTGTTATTGAGAGAAGAATGGAAAAGGCCAAATCTGAAAGGAGACCACCATCCACTGGAGCCATTATACTCCCATGCTTCAGCATGATCTGCCGTCTGCCTCTTAGGTAAGAGCCGAGGTCAGGGCTACAGCACTCCCTGGGGGGAGGGAGGAACCCATGCAGCTGGGGTGCACTCGTCTTTATCCGGAGGAGCGACAGTGCTGACTAAAGGAGGGAAGGTGTAACTACTGTGGGCAGTTGGGACATTTCCTGGCAGGCGTCTAGTAAAGGGCTGGGCTCATCAGTGAATGAAGGTTTACTGGTGAACCGAACCACTTCTTCTTTTCTCTCCTGACCTCTGACTCATGCTCACTTGGTTTCCCCTGCTGCATCTCTGGTGTTGGCTGTCTTTGTGGATTCTGAGATGGATTAGAGTTTAATGGAATCGAGGCCTGGCCCAGCTGTGCTTCAGGCCCTAGTTATTGATTTGCTGCGTGGCATGTTGAATTTTTGTTTTGGTGTATTTGGATGACATTCTCATTTCTTCCAAGAACGAGACAGAACATGTACAGCACATCCGGGAATATCCAAATGGATCCTGCTGAGCTAAGTGCTGTCACAGACTGGCCTGTTAGTGCCCAGAACAAGACCTCCCGTCAGCGTCCTGCTGAGTTGCTTCACCATATTCCAGTGCTGCAGCATCCTTGGTCCTCCAATCTGCATGTTGAAGTGTCCTTGGGCAAGATACTGAACCCCAAATTGCCCCGGATGTATCAGTGGTGTGTGAGTGTGTGTGTGTAGAAAGCGCAGTATGTGGCAGTCCAGCTATGGCTCCCCAGGACACTGAGAGTGCATCCCACCTTTCACGTCACCAAAAATAAGCCTGCTAAGACTAGTCCACAAGTTTCCTCCTCCAGAGCCCCTCCAACCCCCCTGGTCATTGATGACGTAGAGAAGTGTCTCTTGGCGTTCCCTGTATTTCCTCAAATAAAAACCACGAGTGAACTAAAAGCTGGGTCTCCAATAATGGCTGAGGGCGTGGTTGACACAAATTAATAAAGGCCAGCCCCAAAATACAGGCCAGGGAAAAAACAAGGGTGAATAAACTCCTTGTGCCTAACATATAATATGCATGCTACTTAAGCATAATGAAAGATTTTTACTGCTTTAATTAAAAAAATTGAACAATATAATCATGCCTCAGTCATGTATTTTTAACACTTTGCTGTTCTGGATTACTCATTTTACCTATTGTTGTTGTATCTCAGTTACTGTGGGTTTATGTGTATATCCACTTTGCTCTGTTGTCCTTTAATCCTTGCCAGTTGTTGTTGCATATGATGTGCCTGCAGATGTTTCACCATAAAAGCCCTGTCCACTGAAATACAAGAGGACTTTTTATTTGAAACGGTTACAGAAAGTCTTTATATTAACAGTGTAACGCAGTAACTTTAAGAGGGCAAATGGGAGCGGATCAAAACAAGGCTTCACACAAAAATATGACCAATTATACTTATCAAACAGAGGGAATTAGAAATAAAGACCTGCCTCTAATAGATTCTCTTTGTTCTACCTTGTGTGTTCATCAATTTCAAGCAATTCTCTCATGTTTGAATCCATGATTCATGACTTTGCTTTGTTTTTTGGTTCTTGGATTTTTGCCTAGTCCCTGCCTGGTATTGTTTACCTGTTTTGGACTGACTATCGGTGTATCACCACCTGGCTATTAAGACTGTCCTTTGGAACTTTTTATTGTCTCCTGAGAGTTTCTCCGAATCTGAGTCTCTGTTCATTCCAGAAGTGTTACCCATTTTGTGCTATCAACTGCCTACCCTGACTTCTTTTCTTACACATTTTGTGGTGTTACAACGACATAAAGTCATTTCCACCTTTGCTTTTGCCATAATTTGAAAGATGCCATAATTTGCACAGCTGCTGGTGGTTGCCTGTCAGGAAAAGGTAAATAAGGGTTATTTTAAGCATTTGCATAATCAAGTAATGGTATCATTTTTATGCTGAGAGACAGTCTCTGTCAACATGTTATGGCTGCTATATGGATCCAAATACAACATGTGTTGTTCTCCTGTTGGGTCATATCACAAGCTACATTTGTGTTTATCAGAGTGAGACCTATGACAAGTAAATCTTGACACAACCTGGAACTCTGGAAAGTTGGAAATGTAGACCTGGTGTGTTTTTCTACAAATGAAATGATTCTGTTGCAGCAATGTACAAGCCACTGTAAATGGTGACTTAGAAACACAAACCGGTGATATATGACAGGATGAATTGTTCGTTCAAGGAAGAGAGAGACCATAAGAGAGAGAGCATAAGAGAGAGGAGACAATGATTAGGCATGTATAGGGTGAGAAAAGGTTCTGCCTTTCTCTCTCTCTCTATCTCAGAGAGGGCTCAGGGAGGAAATAAACAGCAATCAATGTAGCATGACGAGAGGCAGTGAGCAGCCAGCTTTAATTGAGCTCTCACTTTCAAATTCCTGTCTGTATCCCCTGCTGCTTCCACTGCTGGAGGATGGCTCTGCAGCACCATTATGATACATACTGTATGTTCATGCTGCATTACATTGTACATTACATTGCATTCAGAAAAAGATTGCAGATGAGTGTATTAATTAAGAGGGCCTCACTCAAGCAAATCATTATGACGCGACAGTAAACATAATCATGGGTGTAATGGAGGGTAGACCTAACAAAAACCTGTTTATTTATAGTACAATGTCAAATAGTGGCCTTTATTCATTGCACCTGCATAGAGAACCAGCCCTTTATTTGAAACAGACTTATATTAGAAACAGGTCTTTACTTCTAATTTTCCATTTTAGTACAGTACATTTGATTGTATTTTAATAAATTTCTTTTTATTACTTTTCAGTAATTACTTCCGGTCGCTTAAATTTTGCAAACATCACTTCCTCCAATAGTGTTTCACATTAAGGGACTTCCAGCAGCTCATAAGGTACAGTCACTACTTTTTTCATTTTAAAGATCTTCAGAAAATGTTGAGTTCCATTAACAGCCGCTTAACAGTGTGTGAAAAACCGCAAAATAGAAGTGACTGGAATTCATTAGTGACTGCAAACACAACTTTAATATGATTTCAGCAGAGTGGTGAGTATGGAATGATTTGACTATTGTTGTTCCTTAAAATTCATCCCAAATAAACAAAAAGTGAATGAAAAATATAAATCAGTTCTAAAAGTAGAAAAATGTGGCACTCCAACATAAACAATTACTATCCTCGCAGCCCTTGTGTATTATTTATCAGCAACAATTTCCTAAGTCACACTGGCTAAAGACATTGGTCTTCACATCTAAACAAATTTTTGGTGAGAACACTACTGAGGAAACAATTAAAAAACAGATTTGCAAGCAAGTACAACAGGATCTAAGCATCCTAAAGCAATTCAGACCCGGAGGCTCACTGACCCAAGGCGAGCTGAGAGGATTGCTGAATAGAGCTTGAACAGGCAGTGCAACACATTTGCATTCTTGAACAGGCTCAGAAGTCCTCAGAGTACACAATATCCGGAGCTGATCCAGCCCTGGATGACAGGGATTGTTGAGTTTGTATCTGCACTATGCACCAAAACTGTTCTCAATAATTTTTTTTGTGCCATTTAAGTGATGAAAGGTCCGATTTAAGGAATGTTCTCTCAAAGCTAAAAGGCAAAAGCCAATGAATGTGCAATCAAATCCCTAGCTAAACTTACATCATACATTTCAATTCCTGAATTCACCTGAACTATGTATGAATGTCCCAGATCAACATGTTTACGTTCAAGTGACAGCACCCTCTAGTGTCTGTAGTACCTTTACCCTAGCATTGTCAAGTCATGAAAGAGTTAGCTATTTAGTTAACAGTTATTTATTAGCAGCTTATATATGTCACATCACCTGTCTCTGTAGGACCGCTAATCCAGGAGACCCAGGAGTCATATCAGCGGGGAGGGACAAACGACCTACAAGGTCCGTTAGGTTGGAGGACTTGTTGGTTTAGAAGTGGATGCACTACAAGTTAGTGGTGTGCTCTGGCGGTCTGAGTTACTCAGAAGTTAGTAATTTCTCATCCCCATTCACTGTAGAAACCAACAATGGAACAGCAACTACTGGATTATGAAAGAATAATAACTATAATAATATATGAATGAGTCTAATGACTTTTGAATTAAAGTCTGACCATGGGAGCAATACCAGATCATTTAATCCGAGATAATGGATCACATAATATGATATTAATTATCTCATAGTTATTATCTCAAGAAGTGCAACATGTCATACTACACAAACCTTACATCAAGATTTCTTATACTCTTTATGGAGAGTGTTCCTTTTGACAGCAAAACAGTCTTTACTATAACTGCTCTGCAGTGTATGTATTATTCCTGAGACAAAATGGCAAAAATTTCGAAAATCCAGTTAGACCCCATAAACTAGACTACACAACACCTGTTATTGCCTACATTAAATAAAACTTGTATAAAAGCTCCAAAACTTTATTCTAGCCTCACTGCTTATATTTTTAAATATTTTTACTATTTCTCATACTTCTTATGCTGCTCTAGGTGGGTGACTATATTATCTATTTGTTATCTTGCTAATTGCTAATAACTGTTTATCAATGAACTTTTCAGTATTAACAGTTTCATCTTATTTCATAATAAATACACTGCTGTAGATCTGTTGCATGTTGATTGCTTTCTAATTAAGAGTTATACCTCTTTCATGTGAACAACCTCATAGCTGGGTAAATAAGGCCAGAGTAAACCAGCTTCATGATTCTGGTTATCCAGGACCGCCGATGTTAAGCTTAGTTAAAGGTAGTGCCAAGAGTCAGAGATTCTAATGCAATACACTTTTTTTCAAATTCAGAGAATATCTCCTCACAGCCGAACACGCTAACTGTCTGTTCTGTGTGTGTGCTGATAAAAACCCAGTGTTCCTTCACAGCCCTGGCTCTGTAAATGGGAAACAAACAAAGAGGCTCGCAACGAGCCACACAACACTATTCTTGCCAATCAACAACAAGGGGCGTCCGTCCTCGTGCACAGAGACACTTTAAATCTGGCACATGTCAAGAGGGAAAGATGGACGACTAACAGCCAAAGAGGAGAAGGTCAGGAGAATTCAAACTGAAAAGGAAGTGCTATGATCTGTAAACTTTTACACAGGCACTTTATTTGGTTGGTTGTTTCAGCATCTTGTAGAACTTGCCACAGTTCTTCTTTGAATTTAGGCTGTCTCTTCATGTTATCCCAGCCTGATTCTATTGTGCAACCAACTGTTGCACATAACAGCCCCAACCACCAACAGGGATGTCACTGTGTCCTGACACACCCTGGAGTACACCTGTAAATCACTGTAGCAGGGTGAGACGTTAAATCACTGGACGCTTTAATCTTTGCAACTCTGGAATTTAAAACTCAATTCAATTAGTGTTCTATAAATTGATTTAAAGTCATCAGCTGAACGATCAGCCTGCTTCCCCTTAGTGGGCAGCACTAAACATCTTTCTCAAAGTAGTTCAAACCTAAACATCTCAACAGATTAGAAAGATATGACAGTAAAAATGTGTCTCATCTACTGTACATGTAGGTTTTAATAAGGACGGTTGGGACTGTGGGAGAGGGTCCCAAATAGGTCTAGTAAACTCCAGGAACATGTTTCACCTTCAGAAACACAGAGGGAACCCCCAGTGAGAAAATGCATTGAGTGGAAGTTATGTCAGGGCTTTCGATATCCTGTGAAGGTCTTATCCATTTTCTTTAAATCTGTCTCGAGTCACAAACCTTGTGTCAGTGCAGTAGTTAAGACTAAGCTTAAGTGGAAACACACCCTTTTCACAACTAACGTTTTGACCTGGTAGTGTCTGAGTGAACCAAAATGCGGTAAATGGAATACAGCCATTTTTAAAGTAATTAAATTCACATTTTCCTGCAATGACATATCAAAGCGTCTGCTGTGAGAGACCTATTCATATTTACTTTGATTTATGTTTTTTAAATTTTACAATATGTTCTGTGAAGTGAAATTACCAAGTTTTGTGGAAGTCTTTCCAAATTCAGTAAAATGGACATTGATATAAACAATATTTCAAAAGAATGCTGACAGTTTTATTGCATCGGTAATAAATATTTACATTTCATCTGACCTGTGGTTAGTGACTGATACAGAAAAGAGTCAAAAATTACACACCTGTCATCTTACAGAAGTCTTCTCAAACAGTATACATAGAAAGTCTCTCTTTATGTTTTCATTTGCCAAATGAAAATCTAGAGACAGGCTAGATGTGTCCAACACAAGAGTTTTTGGTTGTATAAATATATATCTACTGAGTATATATATTTATTTTAGACAGAAAATGTGTCGAATGAATGGTCCTTCTAAGCAGTCTTTTTTGTTCTTTTTATTGGTCTGTGATTGCTTGGTTGTAAATACCTGTTGTACACAGTATACTGTGCAGGTGAGTGACAGTCCCACAGCTTATTTGAGCCTGAGTAAAGCAAGTGTGTATGTCATAATGTAGATCGAATTTTAAAGTTGCATCTCTCCCTTCTTTGTTTTATTCTGCGAGGCAGGTAGTCCATCCCTTGACACTACATGTCATTGAACTGAAACTGTGACATAAGGCACACTTGTATTAGCAGTTTTTGTGGGCGGGTTGTGGAAAACTGACGTCAGTGGAGTCGATCGGTTCGTGACGGAGGAGGAGGGACCACAGACCGACTTGATCCCACGTGTGACGGAGCGCTGCATTCCCGGCTCGTTGACACTGTAGCTCCGCTCCAACTGCCGACCTACCGTCTGTGTGTATCCGTTAGTCACTGCCTGCAGTTGGGTTAGATATGGAAGGAGACGGAAGCCAAGCCACGTCTGGAAGCCCGACTGATCCGCAGCACGACCCGGGGTGAGGTTACAGCCTGTCAATATAAACACTGCATTTGTCACACACGATTTGTTGTTTTTAAACTGCATATTTGCAGGATGAATTCACACTGCCAGTTCCACTGCCTTCCGGGTCCAGTCAACTAAGGCTTTGGTTACATTTTCAACGGGCCTGCCCCCTTTTCGGAGCCTGGCTGGGTCCCATATGTGCCGTTCTTACGCGTATGGAAAGAACACACGCCAAACTTCGTTTAGAAATCGTGGGGTTAAACATTGCTGTAACTGCTGGCTAACGTACACTATGTTAAAAAGAGTGATTACGACCTTTCATGCATATATAGCTTTCTCTGGTGAAATCGGCATAGTGTTTTCCCCGCTCCGCTGCACTTTATCTAAATAAAACACAAAATATTGCATTTGGTTAACGCTGCTCCGTACCACCCACTAAGCTGTGTTTTGATGCAGAAAGGCGCAGATTGTCTTAAGGTCGGACCAGTTTTAAAAGTTGAGCTAAGCTGTTATTAGTACAGCATGGTTTATCTCGTGTATGCCGAATTGAAAACTGGCTTGGTACTAACGGTTAAGAATCTGAAGTTTTGTTCTACCCGGTACGTACTTCTGCCAAGAAGCCATCAGCGTTTACCTGCCAGATGTTTTGAATGGAAATTGGCATGACCCTTGGTACATAGCGGAGAGAAGGGAACGTTGCGGGGCTGCTGCTTGCTGGGCTCTGGAGACGGCTGTCGGGCTCTGTCGGGCTGCCTCGCCGTTGCATTGCCTCTATTTTTGGCCCCAGCCAGTCAAGTAGTTAGCTAGACATCAAAATGGCCGATGAGAAATCTGGATTGACTTCTGTTGCCTTTTCCCTTGGCAGGAAAATGTTTATCGGTGGCCTCAGCTGGCAAACTTCTCCAGGTAAGAACAATGTCCAGTGTGTGTGTGTGTGTGTGTGTGTGCGTGCGTGTGTTTGTGCGTGCGTGCGCAAGCGCGCGGTGCAAGGTTATTTTGGTTTCAAGTCCTCCATTCGACCCCTGTGTAACACAGTGACAGTCACTGCTGACAGCACAGACTCATCTTTTTATTTAAGGAGGAATATAAAAGAGTTGTAACCCTCTCTGTCTTTGTTTTTTCACAGACAGCCTCAGAGATTATTTTAGTAAATTCGGGGAAATCAGAGAATGTATGGTGATGAGAGACCCTACGACAAAACGTTCCAGGTAAATAAAGAGAAACATTCCCGCCCTTCAAATATGATGGGGAAATGAGAAAGTGCTGCTTTCTGGAGTCATACTGATACCGTGAAGCCATTTAACTGGACTTGCTATTGAATGACAGGGTAATGCAGCTTGACATTGACCATGGAGCAATAGAGAATATTCCCTCCATTGCCATTTCCCTCATTGATTATGGTGTAATGTATTTTAAAAAGGTGGAAAGTAATTTAAATGTCATTTCAAATCAATACATTGTACTGAAATGTAGTTATTATAGAGATAAAATTCATTTACGCATCACTCTTTATATAACATGACTAATATGAATTAAAGAAATTGTTAAATAAAATGTGGACATGGAAAAGGAAACTAGAGAAGGGACATAAAGATATCTAACAAATACACATGAGGCAGGTATTAATCCCAGTGTGGATTACAACTTCAACAGACATGCGCTAAGGTACAAGTAGCTCCTTGTGAGTTAAATGAAAACCTTGACTTGATTGAAAATATTATGTTAGAAATGTCCTATGCTTTTGTGTTGTTTCTCAACAGGGGCTTTGGCTTCATCACTTTTGCAGATGCTGCCAGCGTAGATAAAGTCTTAGCACAGCCACACCACGAGTTAGACTCTAAAATGGTATGTTCACCTTTTTATTCTGATTGATGTGTTTTATTCTGTCTGTCAACCCTGTGTATTATATTCATAAACACCTGATGGTAGCAGAGCTTGGTCACTGGGAGTCCTGACAGAGCACAGAGGGAAACACAGACACTTACTTTATCCAGCTGTTTGATTTGCTTGATTTAGTTTGTGTTTTTGCAATTAAGGTCATTTTCCTCAGGTTTTTATTTACAGCAAGTCATGAAACATTTTTTTTGCTCTCTCTGATTTGTCTCAGTTTTCCCTATTACTTCCATTTTCTCTTTTCTTTTTTTTTTTTTTTGCCTTTTTGCTCAGTGTGTCTGGCTGCTCTCATAGCAGACTGGAGAGGCTGCTGTGTTGTCAATCTGTCAGTTCACTATAGAGACAAACATTACAGAGATTTTTAAACACAATTGTATCAAGTAATGCCTCAGTTTGTATTTCTGAGGGAACATCAACTTCTTGCCATCTGAGTAAAATCCGTTAAATCATCTGCCCAGCGTACACAGGACTTGAATAGATAAAATAATTGTGATACTCTCACTACGAATATAGAAGTGGGGGTTGACAGGATTGGAGAAACCTCAGAAAGAGCAAGAAAAGTCTTTCAGGACAGAGAGACGGACAGATGCAGTAGTTTCATATGTTCAGTTACAAATGAAACTGATCCTCGAGGTCGTGTTACAAGCCGATAATATACAGGAAATTAAGCCAATGTCTCTCATTTGATTATGTGTGTCAAACATTTTTCTAATGGTTTTTTAATCCAATGAGAGCTATTTGTGTAATGAAGGGTTGTAATATGAGGAGAAAATGTAAACACTTTTCATCCTTTCTCAACCTGAGTACACCAGAAAGTGACGTTATTAGTTTAGCCACCTCGTCCTCTTCTGGTTTTCATGTTTGGGCTTAATTTCTGGGTTGAAATCTGTGTGAGATTTGGTTGTTTGTTCAGTTGATACCTCTTATTTTCTTTTACAGTATATCTATTTACTTTTTCCTGTTTGCTCCATCGAATCATGAAGCTGGAGAAATGTTGAATGTCAAGTGACTTTGCAAGTCAAGGTTTCATCTTGGTCACATTTTGTGACATAGGAAGACAGAACTTTGATGTGTGTTAGCTGTTCTCCTCCCACATTCTTCATTTCTAGTGGAACACAGAGGACTGAGCTAATTTGTGTGTTAGCAGGGCTGGTTGAACAAAGTAGGTCAGCCTGGGTGACTGTTGAGAAAGCCTCTGACAGCTGATTTACTGAGGTAGACGTGCACAAGTATTGAAATAAGCACTGTGTGGTAGTGTACAACTCAGATCCATAACTCAGGTAAAAAAGCAGTCATTTTGTTTGTTATATCTGCCATGAATAAAAGATATGCCTGTATCATATACAGTATATCAGCACTGGAGTATATACCTTATGTTGGCTGAGGAGTAACCAGTATCAGTGTATAATCAGTTTGAACTACCGCCCTCTGGGTAGAGTTTAATGATGCTTTTGGCAAAATAGAATATTAACAAAAACTCCTCTAATGCATTTCAAGCATGTCTTTTTTTGTTATTTTCTTTGTTCTTTTATTATTGCTGATTATTCCTTGAGAACGCTCCATGTCAATAATGCTTATATGTTTTACGTGTTGTCATTGTCTCTCATCTTAAAATAATGTTTGACTCTCTAAAGGTGTAGTCAGTCACATTTCTAATGTGCTGTACCTCATTGTACAGTGTTGTAAGATGATGCTAATACTGACTGAATCAGTTGTGTGTCATCCTCTTGTGTCTCTTCAAGCTCACCTGTCTCAACATACCAGCACCGAGAAAGAAAAGTATGCATTGTAGTTTTTCACAATATGTTGGGAATCTTGCAGTTTGTGTGTTGGAAGGGATGTTAGTGGAAGTGGTGTCCTTGTTGATTGATGGATTGATTGATTGGTGCGCTGGAGAATGAGAGCAGTGTGAGGAGTGAGGGAGTGCAGGGTGAAATTTTGTCTTGCTGTAAAACAGTGTCACATATGGTGTTTGGTCTAACACTTGAATGAGCCACAGTTCTTTCTTGAGAGCAAATCTGATTTGCAGCAGCCAAACCCACAGCTCCGAACATCACAAACACTGCTGTGGTCCCTGAACTGTTTGTACATGATACTCAGTAACGTAGCAGACAGCATCTGAGGCTGTGTAGTGTAACAGGGATGGCAGCTGACTTAAGTGCTGGAGCTTGTTTGTTTGAAGTCCTTATGTGTAGGATTTAAATGGTTGTATCTAAAAGACACTGTGGCAGACAGGAATGCGTATTATAATTTTTATATATTTAAAATGATTTAAATTCATTTGATGCAGTCTTGTTGAGGGAGAGAAGACATTTGAAAAAATCAAACTTTTTCAGTGCTTGAATTAGACATTTATCACTGTGGATTGTACATATAAACCAGTGTTGGAAACACTGTGCTGAGTGCTCCACACATTATGGTGTGATTGGTCTCCTGTTAGCCGTAGTACATTAGTGTATGTTTGCCTGAGGAAGATCTGCACTAAATGTCACTGTTAGTAAAGACCACAGGTTGATTTCGGCGTACATGTGCCTCCTCTGTTAGCTAATATCTGCCTTTCTCAGAGCAGCTGCTCTCAGCTTTAGATGTGCGTGTTTAAAATCTCTTTGATTCCCTACAATATTACTTGTATTATAAGGGAATGCCTCTGAAGCAGCATTAGACCATCATGTCTACTGAGACGAATGACAGTCTTTTTGTTGACTAAGACTATATTTCTGCCATAAATAAAACTTGAACCTAACTGACTCTGCCTGGAACATTTCATGTCGTCTCTATCTCTGGACTCAAATTATTGCTGCAGAAACGGTATGCTTTCTCTTCTGGTTTCAGATGTTTTGGGCTGTTTTAGAATCTCCTCATTAATTTATTCTTCTGGATTGGTATTACTTGGTCCTACGGTTGTAGATAGCTTTTGGCTTGTTTTAAGGCACCATTTACGTTGTTTCTAGGATGCAATCTTAGACACAACCTTAGCATTAGAAATTTTATTTATGATTTTAAATTCAGATTCTTGTTTAATTCTTGTTTTTTGACATATTTTGTGTTTCTGTTTTCCGTTGTTTGTCTGGAACTCAGTATCAGTGCTGCCCATCTTGGCCAGGACACTGTAAAAAGAGATTTTTAATATTAGTGAGACGTTGCTGCTTAAATAAAGAATAAACCAAAAATTATATGAAGGAAAAATTTTTTATAGTGTGATATTAAAGAAGGTCAACACATTAATAATGCAGAAATTAGCACCCATTTTAACTCTTTTGTTAACTGCAGTTAAAAAAAATAAATGAGGGTTCAGTGCATGAGAAAAAGCGTTTCATGATTTTGAAACTGAAGACTGTTACTACCAATGTTCTCTCTCTAAACTTTATTTTGGGTAAATGTTTCATGAAGGAATTGAATGGTACCTGGTAACACAGCCTTGGGCAGAAGTGGTATACCCTGAGTACTTGTTTAGAACCTCAGAAGTGTTTAAAGTATCCTGCTGTATGATTGGAACAGAAACCTGTCAGCCAATGAGCACTAGGTATTTTCCATGGCCATGGTTTAATGTTTTCTTTCTGACCTTTTAGTATGATGAGATCAGTGATATGCTCTTAGCTTGTGTGTTTTCAGTCTCTTTATGAATGGAATGAACAGACTGTTGGTCATCCCTTCTGCTCATATGATGCTGTAACGTGTGATAGACACTCATGTCATTCTGCAGGTTAACAGTTCAAGAGCTTTGAGTCTTGACAGAGTCAAGGTGAAGCTGTTAGCATCAGCAGACTAAGAATACTCCCTCTGGGTGGCGCTACGTCTTTAGGGCAGACTGGATGTTCCAGTGACTGGTTAGCATGCTAACTTCAGTAGAAGAAAAGAAGTGATAGAAATAGAAGCAAAACAAGAGTTATCCTTTGCATTGCTTTCCACTACTGGAGACAGCTCTTGGTGAGTGAAGGAATAAAGTTTGATGCTGAACTCGCAACGTTTCTTCTAGACTGGTAAGTAAACAGCTGTTAATGCTAACGCTGGCCATGTAGTGATAGCAAAACTTAGATACGGCACCTTTAACTAATACTCATCCCACCCTGCAGATATATGCAAAGAAAAGAAAGCGGAGTCCTTTTTTTAAGGGAGTGGATGAAGGTGATGCAACTAGCCTCATTAGCAGTGCCACGCATTCTGTCCTGATGAACTGTCTTTGCACATTCCTGTTGCAATGGCTTATGTTTAGACCATATGTTTCCATAGCTGTGTTGAATACTTGATTGTCAAGTAAGTTAACTTCAGTTTGATTTTTGCAATATTGGACTGGTCTTTTAAATCCCAGAATATCATTCTGCTAACAAGGAAATCAGCTGCATTTAGTTGCTTTCTAATCAGATTTACTGTCAGCTTTCCTGACAAAAACGTTGGCGATTTGGTTATTGCTGAGGAACACTTGATGACTGATGGTGGAAACATTTTACATGTTAACAGTTTCATTTTGAGTGTATGTAGAGAGAAAGACATTTTTACTGTGGTAGTGGCGTTGGTGGTTAATAGCAAGTGATAGCAGTTCTGCTCCTTCTGCAGTTAATCAACCAACATTAAAAATTTGGTCAGTACGTAGTTAGCTTAGCTTAGCACAGACTATTTCTTGGTTAACAAATTTGGGTGCTGACTGTGTGCATTTTCCTGAAGTCTTGTCTTCACAAGGAGATTTCTAGGTTTAGTACTGTTGTGCCTGTACAGACACGTAAACACAAAACCTGTGCTCACTGATTCTATCAACTTGTGCTATAGCTGGAGACAATGCATGGATATGCTGGGCAGACTGATGTCCATCAAGGAATAGTTCTGAAATAAACCCTTTCACTGTGGTTTTTATATTTCAGTTTGTGCACAGATACAAACCAGATACAACATGTTAATTAATGAGTAGGGGGGATGTTGGTAGGTGGACTTCTGAATTTTGGAGAGGAGCCAGGCTAACTGTTTCCCCCTGTTTTCAGTCTTTATCCTAAGCAAGGGTAGCTGAATCCTGACTCCAGCTTCGTACTAAACCCATAGACATGCGATTGATATATATATCTTGTCATCTCACTCACAGAAAGAGAGTGAAGAAATTCATTCTTCAAAATGCTCCTCTTAAGCTTCTGATCAATCTTGAATATATTAACTGAAAGTACTCAGTTGGTACAACTTTATTTGTGCAAGACCAAGACATATAGTTTCTGTACAGTGGCTATAACGTGCACAGTTGTGCCCATAGTGCACGATGCAGGGCAGTGGTGCTTTTTCATTCAGCAGGGATAGTATGACAGAGGGTGTTCCCTGCAGAAAGCAACTTTCACTTTCAGCTCCTAATCTCATCACAAGTTCACTGTGGCTAATACATTTTTTTGGGTTTGCTCCATACACTATCATCACCTGCAATTATCAGAACAGGAGTTTTCAGTGGACAGACTGCACATACAGCTTGGCCCTGACCACAACACAAAGAATTCAGTTTGTCAGGCCGTCCGTCTAACTTTTCTACTTGCAAAACAACTTGAATAACAGCTGGTGGTGGGTGAGCAGGACCATTTGACTAGATGTATGATCTCAAAAAAATAAGAAAATCTTAAAAATTACTTCATTAATGAACATCACTTTACTTGGGTTGTGCTGTAAAAAGCCAATGTTTGCTTAAATAAAGCTGTCATCAGGACAGCAAATTATGCATTTAGTATTTTATATGCTTTTAATGAATAATGATTGATTATAATTGTGGTTGAAAGTTAGTTAAGGAAATTGCTTTACATTCGCATCCTGAGGATTAATAAATCAGCAACCTCACTCACCATTTTTATGTTTGTCAGATTTTAATAAGCGCTATCATCTCACCAAGAGAATTGTATTTGAAACCAGAGCTTTATGTCAAAGAAAACGTCTTGGCAGGCACCTTTGTAATAAGCAGAATGCTTTTCAGCGTTAGATCTGGATTCAAACCAGTGGAGCTTAATACAAACACATAACAAACTGTTTTGATATAGAACAATTGTTACACTGAAATTAAATTAGAACTGATAATAACTATAAACAGAAGCACAAATACAATAAAAATATGTATTAAAGTTGAGTTAAGAAAAAAAAAAGCAAATTTATTAAAATTGTTTTCCCTTATTGGTCTGTAGTTTACCAAAAAAAAAAAAATCTAATAATTTGCAATAAGGTTCCTGGACAGGACTGATATAAATAATAGGAAAAAAAAAAACAATGTTCAACTGGTACATTTCAAATTAATGAGTTCTCTTTAATGGCAAGTGTAACAAAAGAAGTGTTAGCACACAGTAGGTCAGCAGAACATGCAAAAATGTGAAATTTGTCTACAGGCAAGCAGACAAGTCAAGTCAAGAAAATTGTATTTATGGAGAATACAGTTCTTAACTGTTCTGATCTGGAAAATGATGGACTCGGCAGAGGAATTACCGATCCTCTTCTGTGGTGATGTCTGACTCCAACTTCCGCATTATTTTCTTGTATTGTGACACCGTGGCTGGTGACTGACTTTGGTGCATAATGTGGCTTTAGTTTATAATGGAAGACTGAAAATGGAGATTGTACAGTTGAGCAGCATGCATTTTTCTGTCATTTGTTTTTCTTTTTCATGTGCTGTGAAGGACACCCCCCCAAAAAAAATCAACCTAGGAAGAGATTCGATTTGATGTGGAATTTTTCTGTGATTGGGCAGAGCTACATGCTACATTGCTAGTAGCTCTAGATGTTACTACACACAGAGACACTGCAAGGAGCAAAGTGATGACCGAAAAATCACATTTTTGTTAAACTGGAGCAAAGGGCTCAAGCCAAAAATGTACTTGTTAACCATTTAATTCTCCTCATCCCTGAGAGAAATCTATCTTTTAGAAGTTTTTGCTGTGTGGTTGTAGTAATTACTTGGTTAGGTTTTGGAACAGGTCATGATTTTAGTTACCAAAATCCCAGCATTTTTCTGAATAGCCATTGATGGATTTACCTTCAGTAATTACCTCTCTATATTGTAGTTTTCGGTATTACTGGCAGAAGTTCCCATGCAAGACTGAAATGATGCAGCCTGTAATCCAGCATTAATGTGTGTTCCTGTTCATTGAGTGTTCTACAGTTGTGTTAGAGCATTTCCTAATGCTGCTGCTTCACATTAAAATTGTTCAAGGGGCAAAACAAGGGGAGGCTTTTACTGTGAAACCGTTACAGGGAATGCAGTGTATTTGTCACAGCTGTTAGCACTAACCACGATCGCTCATCAAAAATGCATCTCCGAAACAAGCCAACAGTTGATTCTCATCAGTAGATCACACTTCTTATCCAATAAATCATCCCTTCATTTAACCAATGTGAGGTAATGGATCCTCTAAGCCCAAAATTTGTTTGGCAGCTGTGTAAACTTCTTCTGTTGTGTTTCTGAAAGTGTAGCTGCTCAAAGCATGTTTTCTGCTCCCAGTGGTTTCAAACAGGACTTTGGGATGAGTAGTAGCAAAACATACTTGCTGTATTTCAGCAACTACCTGTAGTATGTCAGTACCTACAGGTTTGACCAAATCAACAAGGTATGAAATCTTAATGATTAAAATTCTAGTCCTTAAGATTACAACAGTAGAGCAACAGCTTGTGTGTGAGCCAAACAAACTGTGAGCTGGGACGATTCGTGGCCTCAACTTAGTTTTAATAAACAAGACTGAAGAAGACAGTGAGCAGTATGTCGTCCAACACGGCCTTTACTGACTGTTTGCTTGTACGTCATGTGCAGTACGTGTATGGATCATTTCCTGTGAATCTCCTCTGTTTAATTATACAATTTAAATTAGTGCGGGAATGGTGGACTGAAAATGACTGTATAGACAGTCAGAAAGCAAACATCAGAAAGCAAAAGATATTATTGCACCTTAGGACCATTGCTTTCCTCCTGCAGTTTCATGTTTATTTTTCAGTGGTTGAGTTGTTCTTTGTGTCTTTCGTCACTGACTTATCGTTATGTACTCTTCCACCTGCAGATTGACCCTAAAGTTGCCTTTCCTCGACGTGCTCAGCCCAAGGTAAGTAGACCTTTCTCCTTTATGCTATGCAGAGATGTATTGTCACCTTTTCTTAAACTGTCATTGCTGTCAGAATGAGGTGGTTGGGTGTTTTGGTTGTATCCATATATATCTCTCTATATAGATATCTATATTAAACAATTAAAAAACAAATAAAATAAAACAGGCACACAGAAGATGCTGATTTTTTTGGCCATTTCTTTGAGCTGAAACATGGGGGACTGCAAAGATTAGACGCAGTTTGATTACTGTAGATGCGTGTGTACTGCATGAATGCATCCAGTAATTTGCTTGTTTTGTTTTTTCCTCAAGGATGCTGTGTGATTGATTGTTGAATGCTTTTCATCACACAGAGAAAGCTACAGTCTCTTTGCTAGTTGAGGTTTTAGAGTGAAATGGCAGAACCGGGGCACTCAAAGCCAGTGAACATGCTCTATTTAAGGTGGGGTGTTACTGTAGAATTGATGACCAGCAAGGGACATGTTTCCTGCTACGCTCTGCTGTTTTTCTTTCTACTTGAAACACTCGTTTAAGTCAAAGCTGGCATTTGGATTAGCATTGGTAGTGACTGTTGTGACAGTGTGGTAGCCTGGAAACACTTCTATATTCTGTACAACGCTCATATATGGCGCTACAGTATTTGCCAGATCTCAACAAAGCTTTGATATTTCTTTCCTGTTTGAGTCATATTGGGTGGTGAGGGAGGGAAGCATCTGCATTCATTTTTTGAATAAACATGAAATTAACTCAAGGACATCTACAACAATAAAGGAGAGCTGCAGACAGCCAGGTTGTGCAGCCAGCAGCTGTGAAGGAGCTGAGAGCTGCAGAGCAGTGCACAGTGGAGGATGGCTGAAGGTTAAACAGGACCTGTAGTTGTCTTCTGGACCTGCTAGTAAGGGCAAACTCATTAGTGCAAAAAACAAGTATGATTGTTCTCTGCCTTGAGTCCAAGTGTGTGACTTGTTCCAGTAGCAGGGCTGAAGGCAATGAGAGGATATGTGTCGTTTCTGATCAGACTGCATGAGAGCTGCTTCAGGTGGGCTTTGACTGCTGTGTTCTGCACTGCATGTTCACTTTACTGCTCATGTTGAATTTCCAAGTCAAGACATTTAGAGTACCTCACACACACCTTGGAGCTGTGTGTGTGCAGTTTTCAGGTTGTGTGTACCTGCATCTAACAAGCTTTCTTTCAGGGATACAGGATCATGCTGTAATCACATTCACAATTATTTTGATCAAATATGATATCACTATTATTTCATTATATCATATCTATTTTTGAAACCAAATGGTTCAACTGCCAGAACTGTCGCCACTCTAAAATTGTACAAAGCACTTTATACAGAAAGAAAAGTTTCTTCTGAGCTTAGCGTAGGTCCCAAACTAAACAACAGAGGTTTCCTGTGTCAGTGTCTGACACTTTGTTGACTCAAACCCATCCACCCCCACGTCTTCCCTAAAAGATTTTGTTTCTGTGCTTCAAAAAGAAAAGCAGTTATCATTCAAATGACCACGAGATGTTTTTCCTTTTGTTTCTTTCACTACTATATGTGACAACAGTGAACCTTGTCATGGCTCTATCTTAAAATGAAATAGCTTTCACTCTGATAAACAGTTATTATTACAGTGGATATGATCTGCAGATAAAGTTGAAAATAGACACATTTTTGACTTGAGGGCTAAAGGCATCCTAAGGCTCCTAAGCCATCTCTTATGAGATGCAGTGGGAATAATTTTGAAGGAAATATGCTATGCTAAATTGCTGTTAAACTTTACGCATCTGTGAGTATGCAAGGATCAGTAAGGTCCGCTAGGGTCCGAGTGACGTAAATTTCGTCATCAGAGGATGTATGCGATGCTCTGTGTGGACATCCCTGTACCCACCAATTTGTTGGGGCCGTGTGGACTTGTAGCAACAAGTCCACACGGCCCCAACAAATTGAAAAACTACTACATGGGCTACAAGGGCACCAACTGTACATGGTCCACACTGAGTGCACTCCAAGCGGAGTAGAAAGTAGTCTAATAAGAAAAACTTTGCATCCATGGTGGCTGCAGCTGTCGGTGTGCATGTCTGCAAAGGAGTATAATTGAGGTTTAAGTGTTCAGTTGATTGCTCCCTGGGCAACACGTTGATGAGAATTGTTCATTTCAGCGCATTACAACTCAACTATCAGAACCTCTGAAGTTGTGTTGAATTAGCTGCTATGTAGGCTGTTCATATACAGCTTGTATATGCTATAGTTGCTAATGTGCACAGAAAAATGTTGAATATTTCAGGAATATTCTACATTTATTTCATGAATATTCTACTCTTTTTTTAATTTTTTTTTATTTTGATCTAAGCTAGGGCTGAACAATTTAGGGAAAATATCTAATTGTGAGTTTTATGACAATTATTGCAATTTAAAATACGATTACATTCTATAAATTAACTTGCAGGCTTGTTGGGCTATAAAGTCTTACAATCTACAACTATTTTAATAAATGATTAATCATGTCAACTTTTAAGCAAAAATGCCAGGCAATTTGATGCTTCCAGCTTCTCCAGTATGCAGATATGTCCCTTTTCACAGTTGTACATTATAGCCAATCTTTGGGTGTTGGACTGAAACCTTAAAGGTACTAATTTATTTTGACTCAGTAACAACCACTTTAAACACATAGGGAAACATTTGATAAGGACTGATTGATTGAGTGATTTGACCAGTGTTCGAAATACTGGAGGTGCCAGATGACAGCAAGACTGTAAACAATGCCGAGAATGCAGAGTTTAAAGATTCTTAAAACCTTGGCTTTTCTTTTCTTTTTTTTTTTTTTGGGCTCCTCTTTGACTTCTGTCACTGTCTTCTAGGGTTGCAAAAATATGCATGCAAAGTATGTTAAGCATATTGGTGCCTAAATGTAAATTACCTTTAGGAAATTCGGAAGCTGTGATGAGAAGAAATACTACTATTACTATTAGAGTTTTTATTATTTTAGGTGTTCCAATTTGAGATGTAGGTTGTATGGACAAACAATTTAGCCGACTACTGCCAAATTACATTTTTACACTATTCATTTAATTGATGCAGACTTCATTAACCACAGTTCTTCAAATTAAATTAACAATTAAATAACAATAAATATTTTTGTTTGTAGTTTGTTACCAATTCCAAGATGACCAAAAATGGTTTGAGAGGGTAAGCGTGTTGTAACGCTTTTTTAAATTTAACTAAATATGCCTAACTGCTAAATACATCAATTTTAAGGAAATTTTAATTAGTAAGATATAGTGAGATTCAGATTAGTAAGTATCTGAGACTCTGACCAAGAATTGAGTGACAACTTTTGGTACTTCAGGGTTATATATTTAAGGTTCGTTTATGTAGCAATATCTGAGGAAACCAATGAGTGACATCAGTGGCTCAGTGCACATATTGTTAGAGTAATTAATGGTCAAGAGTGCTGCCTCTCCTCTCTGTCTTACACTTCTTTGCTTTCTGTGACTCTCTTGCATGAGTGGGGCTCAATTCAACACACACACCACACAAAATTCACCTCTTATGTTCACAGGCTGCCATTTCCATGTGCGTAAGGGGAACTAGGCTAGGATTACTGTATGTACCCTAATTAGCAACGTATCTTATTGAGCATATTGAGCAAATTTTTGTAGATTTGCTGAGATGGTAGCCCCCAATCCAAACCAGCCCCTCTTCCCTCAACCAGCGGTGCCTGCCCAGCACTGGAGGGGAGAGGAGAGTGAGGAGCGAACAGGATGAATCATAGCAACTGATTTCTATGTTTTTTGTTCTTTTTAAACTTTGCTTAGTGTTTTGATATCAGGAATATTATTTATTTTATTGAGATACTACATTTGTTTCTGGGGAGGCACTATTGAATTTATATAGTGGCTTTGCTGTTGTAAAAATTGCAGTTGGTGATCTAGAAACAATATTTTCTTACATTATAAAATCTAAATGATATCCATCCCTAGTTGAGCATGATGATGGCTACACATATTGGACTTTGAATACTGTGCAGCAAGTTAACAGTCCTTATTAGGCTCCTTAAAGGTGGATTGATAAGCAGCTGTCATGCCAGTCAAATAGACGATTGATAAGAGATTCAAGTGTATAAAGTCATCACTAATTGCCACACTGTAAGTAGTTACTTTCACACTAAATTTACCACTTTGGTCAGCTGCATCTGTACTTGCTGCTACGACTACGAGTAGTAGACTATAGACGTTGAGCAGCATTTGGGTTAAAGATGCACTGTTTCAGTCCAATACTGACCTTACCAAGCGGCTTCAGTATCGGCCATGTTGCAATTGATCCATATTAAATACAGTTTCTTTGCCAGTGTCATTATAAAATTCGTTTCTTGTTACATTCAGGTTTTAATGCCTCAGTATTCCCTGTTCCGGTGTTAACTTGTGTAAGGATTATTCCAATGAATCAACACAGTGAGGTATACAGATTTGAGATTTGTGAAAAAGAGAGCACTGGTATCAGATCAGTGCCCAGTGTTGACAATTGAGGTATGGGAATCGGTATCATCAGGAAGAAAAGTTGGATTGGTGCATCTGTAAATTCAGCTATTAAAGAATGGCAGAAAAAGGCAAAAGGCTTACTAGTGATGGAAAGTAAGAGTTTTAGAAATCACTTTTGAATTCAGCATGTAAAAGTGAACACTATCACATGTGAACTAGCTAACATGTGATACATTATTGCATCATTCACAGATCATTTATAATAGATGATGGTGAGTGGTCATAAATAATAAAATAATAATATTGACTATAAGGACTGTTACAATTTATGCTCTTAACACACGACACCACAGTGTGCATGTCAAATGTCAAGGTATGTTGTTTTTCGCAGACAGTGTGTAGACGTTAATGAAACATTTTTCTTACGTTTTCTAACATTAATCTCTTCCATATTTTTGACCATCCTATATCACCAAAGTTAATGAGAAAGGGCTTACACCTGCCTGGGGGAGGTAGCAATATGAAGTTATAGCTTAACTTGACATTGTAAGTAAACTTATACACAGCTGCTCGACAACCTGCAAGTTTGTCACTACCATACTCAACAGTGTGATTACACATGCATGTACATATCTAATGTGCAGTTATTTACTCATGTGGGACCATACAGATTCAGGACAATTTACATTTCATTTCACATTCACATTACAGGTTCTGGCCTGAACTATACTAGCAATAAAATATTACTTTCAGTGTTAAAATACAAGAATTGCTCTGCTCATGTCTCCTGTGCTTTCAGCGTACAAATCTCCACTGGACCACCCTACTGTAGAAACAGTATGTGGTTAAGCAGTTACTTGAGGCAATTATGTTTGTGGCTTTTCCATACCACATGTTGTGTCAAATCCACTCAAATGTAGTGATCTCTCTGCTCAGACATTTGATAATAAAATATATAAATACAAATACAAATACAAATATATTGAATACACAGTATGTCCATCCTTGTCAGAGTGGGACAGTCTGACTTGACAATATCTGATGTCTAATAAAAGATTGATATCAAATCCACAAACCTCAAACACTGTATTGTGAGATCACAATTTACCAAAAGTTTGGATTTCACATCACTGAGACTCATTATTATTGTCTCACAGAAAAATGGCAGCTTCATCCTTTTCATATCTAAGTCATATCCTGTTGAATTCGACATTTAAATAGCTGATTTGGGCGCTGTCTTATCCAGAACAACTTAGATCATTAGTAAGTGTGCATGACAAATTGGTTCGTAGTATCAGACACTGACTGCTTCAAAATATACATTATATCAGTGTAGGGACTGATATCAAGATCATGCCTGATATACAGTCCTGGTTGAAATTAATGGTACCCCTGAATTTTAAGTACAGAATTTAGAATATCATCAGAAATAAATGCAAATTTTGTATAATCAGAGTATTTTAACGAAATGTCTAAAGTTACTGAACAACAACAAAATGCTTTCCTATAGGGAAATAAAGAATACAGACATAAAATGTACACTTGAAACAATTATTGCCATCATTTTGATGAATTTAAATTAGTTCCTCAAACAAAATAAGAAACAAATAAAACTTGTGCTTAATTTTCAGTGATCACATGACCTGAATAAACCAGTGAAAGATGGTTTTACTGCATAAAAAAAGGCTGATTGTTTCCAGTTTCTTTTTCACAAAGGCGAAGACATGAGAGCTGTCTGAGAGCATTGGAAATATCATAAAACAGAACAATTCCAAACGCTACAAGGCAATCGCCAAAGATCTTGAAATCCCTGTTTCAGCAGTTCATAATGTTATCAAGAAGTTTCACAGTCATAAAACTGTTAAGACACATCCAGGACGTGGCGCTAAGGAGAAACTCAATGAAAGAAGTATGCAAAGGTTGATGCAGATTGTTGAAAAAACACCACACATGAAATCTAAAGAGGCTGACCTGGAGCATCTGGAGTGGTGGTTTCAGTCCGTACCATACGCCAGACACTAAACCATGCAGGGCTCCATGAGCGAAGGTCAAGGAGGACACCGCTATTGAAAGAAAGGCGCTAAAAGGCAAGCCTGATGTTTGCAAACGTGATGTTTGTTTGATCCAAAGCACACATCCAGCAGCACCAAAGAATGGTTGAAAAGGAAAAGATGGACTGTTTTAAACTGGCCAGCAGTGAGTCCTGATCTAAATCCCATTGAAAACCTTTGGCGAGAGCTAAAGTCTGCCATTGCAAACTTAAAAGAGCTTGAACACATAGCAATGGAAGAGCTGTGGAAACTACCAGCAGACCGGTGCGTGAAGCTTCTAGACGGCTACAAAAAGCGTTTAGAGGCCAAAGGTTCTCCAACCAAATATTAGTGAAGGGTGACAATAATTATGTCTGGGGTACATTTTGTATTTGTATTATTTCACTATTATGTAAGTTTCATTTTTTTATTCTCTTTTTTTCAGTAAACTTGGACATTTTATTAAAATATTTTGATCATACAAAATTGGTTCATTTGAATTTATTTCTGAAGATATTCTAAATTCTGTACTTAAAATCAACCAGGACTGTATTGGCATATTTGATATGTGGATGATTCATTGACTTACAAGTGCATGAGTGTTCATTCTTGTGTCATATTAAGCCTTTTCCATGCAAATTTGACGGCCAATTTTTAATGATGACTGAAGGGAGCAGATTTCCTTCTTTAAAAAATGTATGTAGAAAAGTGGAATTGAATTCTGAGAGTAACAGGTAGTCAGTGGGAGTTCCTTAGCACCATAATGATTATACTCAGGCAGCTGCGTTCTGAAGTAGCTGCAGTCTGTGAGCAGTTTTAGCAAAGACACCCATGAATTGCTGTCTGCTGAATTCCACTGTGAAGAACTCATAGGGATAATTCTTATGTAAGTAGCATGCGGTCACGTATGCTGTGGCACTGAAAAGATTGGTCAGCTTGTTGGTAATTAATAAATGTAACTATTAGGTGAGAAATTGAATTTTATTGTGACATGTGGCTCAGTCACATCTGGCAGATACCTGATCCAGTTATTGGTTAAGGTGAATATCGACCCTGATACGGATGCGGAAAATTAGATTGTTGAGATCCCTGATCATAGAGATACTTCTCAGATGGTAAAAGTCAACTCTAAGGATAAAATTAATGTGATTGTAAATGGTCTGGCCATCATCCAAAAAATGACTGGTCACTGGCTTTGAAAGACCAGCTGCCTCTGAGCCTTTGCAACCACGATAACACATTTAAAAGTCTCAGTTCACTTGCACACCCACATTGCAAAAACATTTAAAGAAAGACAGTGTGTGTTACTTTCTCTTCAAGTCAAACATTTATAGAGGATAGGAAAAGTATCAGTAGTACTCTTGCTACTATGCCAGACTTAAATCTTAATGAAATTCAATGTACCAGACTAACAGAGGTGCTTAACTTCACAGTGAGCCCTCAGCCGAAAATCAAACATGAAACAGCGGTGGTCTGCCATTATATAATTGTACTATTGGTGATTGATCAGTTGGCATAGTCTCTCACGAAAAACCTAATAAATAAAATTAAAATGAAAGCTACAAACCAAACACATAGGGTGCAGAGTTTGCTTTTTTTGTTTGTTCTCGTGAAGATTAAACTTGTACTTTAGGAAACTCTCCTCTGTATTGTTACTTCATTGCCTTTTTATTCCCAATTTTTATTTTATTTTATTTTTTGCAGGGAATGAAGGGACTTAGATTATTAAAGCAATAGTAATGTGACCTTGGCTTCACAGTTGCCTGCTACTGATAACATATTTTCATGCAAATGACTGAACATCCCTCTGACTTTACTATTGACTGGACTAGTTCCTGTTTTGTTCCTTGGACCATGTCAAGACTGTTTTCAAAGAAGCCTAGTGCCAGTGGTCATCCCCAGTCCTGTTAAGCGTTCCAGACATGAGACATGTCCTGTTTCACTGCTTCAGTGACCCCAGTACCGCTGCAGGGTCACACAGTGGTTTCCAGTGTTGATGCAGCACAGAGCCAGTGGAATGGGGTGCTTCAGTCTGCCCACTAGTACCCTCTCACTGAGTGACATTAATGAGGAGAACAGCTGAACAAATGTGCTGAAACAAAGACAGAGCCCAATTTTCTCATGTGGAAACCTCTGCTTCTGGCTTCTTTTTCTTTCTGCATGGGAGAAGATGTAGTCTCTGCCCAGTGCTTGTTTCATCCACACACATCCTCATCTGCTGCTTCAAACAGAGTGAGCAGGCAGGCCAGTACAAACCCCTCTTTGATGAGTGGGATATAGGGGTCAGGAGGCTGCAGGTATGGATCATTTGGAAGTTGGTGGATTCTTATTAGCAGTAAGAAGGGAAGCTATAGATGAAGTGTACAGATCAAAGGCTTTGATAGGATGGAGGACAGCATAAAATTCATGTTTAACAATGATTTAGGTTGTTGTAACCGCCAGTTATGTAACACACTGTAATACGGTGTGAATAGACTATGTAAATACAAGAATTGCTCAATTTAAAGAGGGAATCCACTTTTATTTTTTGCTGCACATCAGTCACATAGACTCTTCTTCGCACATTATGTCAAAAAAAGTAGATTTTTCAGCAATATACATGTTGCGTTTAAAAACTCTTTCTAAATTTGCTTGTATTTGTCTGCTTGGATTTGAAAGTTCATTTTAGCCAAACTGTTAGGCCCCTCCCTAATCATGATGTAATAGAGAAGACTCCAAGGTCTGTTTCATACTTTGCCAAAGAAGTGCAGTATTCAGAGCTTGACAAGGTATTCAGGACTGATGAACAGTAAGGATAATGTTACTTCGATAAACAGTAGAGCACTCTCCCACAGACCCACATACACACACTAGAAGAGTCTCTCATAGTTGAACTGTTAGCCAAGCTGCAACACAGGTTCCCTTGGTGTCCCCACAACCTATGTGTCACATAAGCATGGGGCCATGCCTCCTACAGTTGCTGCTCCCTCACTTTGATTCATCTTTTAAATATGCTGCAAGGTAGGGTTCCAGCAAAATTTGAGGGTGTACTTACTCTTTATTTAATTATTGTTGGACCTTGTCTCCTAGAAAGTATGTTTATATTAAACTAAACTGCAACAGCAAATAGGTTTTGTAGGAAATGTAATAGCGACTGGATTGTGTTTTCAATTAACAAAACAAGGATATGTTGTTAATTTATGTATTTAGCAAGTCACAAATACGACAATGTGTTTATTTTCCACCAAAATATCTGATCTTACAGTACAATATCCACTTGTAGTGACTCAAGCATCATTAAACTGTTTTATGGTTTTGTTTAGACTCTCACAGCTCTTGGTTAGGGTTTGGGAAAGTTCCTGGTCTGGTTTAAAACAGAAAAAGTTCACAGTGACCTCTGACACAACCTGTTTATTTCCATTGAACCAAAACCACAATCTTTCCTGAACCTTAACCAAAGTGCTGCTGTTGCATAAATCACAGATGCCATTAATAACTCTAGCATTTCCTTCATTAAAAAAAAAGGTTTAAAAAAAAAAAAGTTGCCCCTGAATGTAATCCAGCCAGTGATTACGTTCCCAGTAGTTTAGTTGTATATGAATATAATTTTTATGCGAAAGGGTTGGGAAGATATGATGAATACATCAGTTATCAGTGACAGGCTGTATCAATGGCTCAGGGGTTTTTTTTGGTTGATCTAATTAGCCAAAAAAAATGCCTCTGTTCTTCTGTCTCATCAGCATTAAAATATGTCTGCTAAAAATACTAACCTGAAAAAACAGTGTTTATGGTTGTTGCAGTGGAACTGGCAAAATTGGGCTTTATTCACTGAAGGTCTATCTCTGCAAAATGCCCATTAAATAACTCACCTGCAGCTCCTCTACGGCTTTTTAGGAGACAGGATTGTGTCGAGGCACAGAACTGTGGAAGACTACAAAACATTCTGCTGCATTGAAGGTTCCCATTGGCCTCCATAATTCTTCTACGGAAAAAGTTTGGAACAACCAGGTCTCTTCCTAGAGCTGGCTGTCTAGCCAAACTGAGCAATCAAGAGAGAAGGGCCTTGGTAAAAGAGGTGGCCGAGAACTTGGTGGCCATTCTGGCTGAGCTCCAGAAATCCTGTGTGCCACATTGATTGGCGGGTCAAGCTGTAGTATCAAGGTCCTGCCCATACACCAACCCGAGTCAATTGCTAGCACATACACAGCTGTCAAAAAATAAATAAATAAATAAATAAAAATTGACGTGTACTTGATTTTTTTGAGTTTGGCCCATGTCCCATCCGCTAACAGGGAGGGGACGGGGTATATGACCTATACTGCAGCCAGCCACCAGGGAGCGACTTAGATGTTTTGGCTTCACTTTTGGGGAGCTCTCATGTCGTCCATCTTTACATTTAGTCATTGGTCATTCTTGTGAGACGAGCACTGTAGAATTGACAGAGAATATAGGTCTACATGTCACATTATAGTTGAAACCATAATTTCTTATCTTGTGATAAATGAGATGACTGAGTTATGATAATTTGAAAACAGTTTGATGTAATAAAAAATGACATTGTCATTATGGGCTAATGATCAAGACAAGAAGTGGTCTGAAAACAATAAGAATCACCATAAACCAGTTCTATGGCTAATGGGCATGGAGAGGTTAGTGTAGGATTTATACTTGCTAGGGTTCTCAATTTGCATAAAAATCCAGATGACTGGGTTTCGCCTTTGCTAGCAGACTCTAACCAATCAAGAACAGCAGAGGAGATTTTCTCCCTGTTGTGTACTTTTGGAAAGTTGATCAACTGCCACCTCTGTCTTTAAGCTGTTCTTTCACAGGATGCAGGTCATTTTTTTTTTTTTTTTGGGATGACTTTAGCAACACAGTAAGCAAAAGACTAAGGGACTCAGCAGCCTGTCCACCAGGAATAAAGGTGGGAAACAAGCACTTGAGAAATTCTAAGGTGTATGCTCCTAAAGCCCTTAAGTACAGCTATCTCTCCATAACCCCTCCACCTCTGACTCACTCCTTATCTTTCTCTCTTTTTGCACTGTTTCCATCTCTCGCCCTTTGTCTGTAGAAACCTTTACGGCTACTCTGTAGCTCTTGCACACTTGGTTGCCACTCAGAGCTGAGACATCTGATTGGTCCTGATAGACAGCCTCTGGCTGTCAACGATCCCCACCATCGTCTCTCTCTCCCTGTCTCTTATATATGTAGACTCACTTTCTCTCTGGCTGGCTGTCTAGTTTGCTGCAGCTTTTCCTGCTGCATGATAAATCTGATGCTAAATTTAGAGGCAGTTTTTCTCGAGCAGTGAGGGATTACTGGCAGAGCAAGAGGGAGAACGACAAGGGGAGAGGGAGAGAAGCAGCAGCAGGCTTGCTCACTCCGCCAGGCCCACTAAGAGCTCCCAGGCCATTTTCGCTCTGTCTCTGTGTCGGTGTCTCATTTAGATCAGCAATCTGCTGGCCAACAAACAGCAGTCCCTTACACTGACTGAAGGACATGTCAGTGTGGACCAATAGAGGAGCTCTGATGGAGGTCCTTACATTGCAGGTTTGAAAGGGAGGTTTCCTATAGTTACTGACCAGGCTTTCTTAATATGGATTAGTGCTGCTACTAAAAAATATTTATGTTATTGATGAATCTGTCACATAAAACTGATAAGTAAATATTAATATTTCTAATCCTGCAATAAAGTCTAATTAATATCTAATGTCCTGTCATCGGTTATTTGACAAGTCCACTCAACCCACTGGCATGAGACAAGACACCTCTCCTTAAGCCACATTGTAATTTGACGTTATTCCACCATCTAAACATATTCATTTAAAACAGATGAATACAGAAAGTCCACACATTAGAGAAGGTACAATCACAGAGCTTTTGGAGTTTTTGCAGTTTTAAGGACTGACTAAAAAATGATATCTCACTGTCTTCATCAGTGACAGAGATTTAACTTTCAGGGTACATATAGCCCTCTGATTGGTGCGACTTGTTGTGGCCGTAGGCAGCTTTGAGAGGAAGATCTGCAGACACTACTGACCATGCTCCTCCTCTGACAAACAATCAAACAAACACTTAAATCTACTAAGATTTAGTTTGAACTCAAGGTCCTTATACAAGCTTTTTCTGGAATTTCCAACCCTGTTACTAGTACAAAGTCGTCATCAGTGGAAAAAGTTTGCTTGAGTTGTCATAGAGATGGGTCTATTGACATCCAGGCTCAGTAGCTGTTATGATATAATCCAAAGTACTTTTAGGATATTTTATCTGTGTTGGCTTAAAAATCAAGCATCATAGTTCTTTCTTGACCTTGGAAGCAGTAGCTTTATCCAGATCTTTCCAATGTACCACATGGTCCTCATCGTCAGTGAAATTTAATCTGTATTTAGATTAATAAGTGACACTGTGGAATTACTATCTTCTTCTAAAAGACTCTAGAAGCCCTATTTTTCTGGCATTGCAACTACCAGGTCCAGCAGCGCTCCAACAGTTTGGTATTTTCCTGACCTTGAAATTCAGTTTGCGCTGTCAGTGGTGGGAGGAGAGGAAAAGCAGATTAGAGGTCCCTTCACCTTAGGTAGCACAAAGCAAATTGTTTGTATTTTGGTGGAAATTGGGTCTTAGACCTTGCGCTGAGACGTTTCAGAACCACACTGGTTTCTGGCCCAGTGTCACTCACCTGGCAATCTGGTGAAGAAAAACTAAATGGTTGGAGCAATGGAAAAATTATTAAAATATAAACAAACAATTTTGATCAAACTTGTGCAACCAGTAGATGAGTTTAAATCAGCACAAAAAAATGAATGTGGTGAGAGCAGAAACGTCATTTAATCAATATTCATTTATCAATTAATTTATATGGGTGATTCCTACAGTATCTGTTGTCCAGGGCTGCCTTGTAGTGTATGGAAAGCTTTTCCTGGAGGTCACTGGATCCCTACAGACATCTGGGGCCTTTTCTTCAAATATGGCTTAAATAATTCAGGCTAATATGCTGATATCAAGCTAAAATAGCCCTGTTTATTCTCATTCAGCTAATTTGGTTCTTTGAAAGCAATTCGAGGATGTATTTGTTAATCCTGGATGAAGTTATCTTGCACTCGCACTTTAAGGCAAATTGAGCTGAAACTGTGGTCAGTATTCCTTTGATTTGAATGCTGATCATGAGATTGCAGTTATGAGGTAGGTGTGTTAGGAACCCTAACAGCATGCAATGGGGAAATAGATTCATTGACATATGTCTCATTTTATGTGTATTCCTGCTTTGTTACCACTTTATTTTTGTCCACATTGAGCTCCACTATGTTCCAAGGTTTCCACACTTGATCACTGTTAAATTAATAAATGTATTCAGAGTATTTAAATGTTTAAATGACAAATTCCCATTTTAATGTCAAATTGAATGCCACCTGATCCTTTTGCCTTTTAACAGTCAGAATTTTTTTAGGTTAGTTTTTTTTTTTTTCCTCACAGTATCTAAAAATCTGGTATAATAATTTATAAGTTTAGGTAATTAAAATGTGAGAATTACGACAACAGATCTGAAGGTTATTTCTCAATAACCTGCGTATTTTCAGCTAAAATCATAATTATATCAGCATTCTTTCATTATGTGACAGTGACCCGTTTTTATTGGAAAATTAGTTCATTTATGGTAATCACCCTACTCTGACAACGGTTCCAGATGAATTTTTAACTTCAGCTTCGAAGAACCAAAAAGTCCGGACTCATAACAAATCACCAACACTCTAATCTGGATAAATCAGTTATCCATGTATGAAAAACAGGGCCCTGGAGGCAGCAGGACACATGTGTTGATAAATCTGCAGCCACCGATTTAAGAAGTGCCGTGCCAGAGTGCAGTACCATTTCACACAGCCTGCCACTTTCTTCACCTTGCTTAAATCAAACGAAAATCATACTAGGCTTCTACACACCCCTACACACATGAGACTTGTTGGTTATAACTCGGTGTTCCACCTGTTTATGTGGGATATGTCGGATAACCAGCGCTCATTTGTTTGTATCAAAAGAAAGTTCAAAAGGAGGCAGTGAGGCACAGGATTGTTGTTTCATGTTTTATTCTTGAAAAGCATTAGAGTGCCAACATTGACGTCATATAAATGGTTATTAGTTTGTTGTATTTATACTGTATCTGTCTCAGTGTATATGTCAGCCATAAGAAGAAATTGAAGTACCGAAATGCGTTTGTGGTAATTTAGAAACAGTGTCTCCATTACAGAGTTTATCCCCCAGAGAGCACTGACAAATTCATTTTTCAAATGTAAAGTGTCTCCTTTTAGTATGTAAAGTTTCTTTCCTTCTTTTTTTTCTCTCCTTCTCCTGACTTCATTGTCTCCCCACCACTTTTGAATCCAAACCTACTCCCTTCGGTTGCTCCTCCTTTTGAACAGATTAGGACCCAGATACCCATAAAGGCAGATCTGAGTTCTTTTAAGCAGGAGGAACCCTCTGATTATATTCCCCTTTCTTAAACATTCTGCCTGGTTTAACTCCAGTTTACTTAATGAAGCGGTGATCTAGGTCTAAAGATTTACATTTACATTTGGTGTTTCAGGTCAGACTTTTCCTTTAACCAACTGCTCATCTAGAGAATTGCTCGAGTCCACTCGGTCACAATACTGTGAGTGATCCAAGCCCAGCTGTGTTGTGGGAGCTCTGGGAGAACAGTGTGAACCCTGCAGAGGTACTGTTGTCACAGCTGCCCACCAATCTGGATGGGCTTTGACATCTGAAAAGATTGCTGCTTTGAATGGACCCATCAGGCTGTTTGTTTCACTTTGATCAGTGGTGTAAACAATGTATTCACATTCATGCACTTTATATACTGTGCAGCCACTTGTTTTTCATACTGTTTTTTTTATCCATTGTGTGAAACTGATTTTTAAACTGTCCCTCCCAGTCCACTGATGATGGTTTGATTCTCATTATAAGTCACAGTTAAGTTTCAAAATATCAGCAATGAGCTTAGTTGAAATTTGGGTGTTAAGGGGGGCTATTGGTGCTATAATAAAACTATATATACACACACACTCACTGAGCATTTTATTAGGAACACCTGTCTACTTACCTATTCATGCAGTTATCCAATCAGTCAATCATGTGGCAGCAGTGCAACGTATTAAACCCTGCATATACAGGTCAGGAGCTTCAGTTAATGTTCACATCAAACATCAGAGTGGGGAAAAATTATGATCTCAGTGACTTTGACCATGGCATGATTGCTGGTGCCAGACAGACTGGTTTGAGGTCTGTAGATGGAAACACCTTGTGGATGACAGAGGTCAGAGGAGAATGGCCAGACTGGTTAGGTCTGACAGAAGGGCTGTGGTAACTCAGTTAACCACTCTTTACAACTGTGGTGAGCAGAAAAGCATCTCAGAATACACAACACGTCTGACCTTAAGGTGGATGGGGTCCGACAACAGAAGATCACATCTGGTTCCACTCCTGTCAACCAAGAACAAAAATCTGAGTCTGCAGTGGGCACAGACTCACCTAAACTGGACAGTTGAAGAAATTGTACCCTGGTCTGATGAATGAGGATTTTCTGCAGAGGCACGCAAATGGTAGGGTCAGAATTTGGTGTCAACAGCATGAGTCCATGGACCAAAACTGCCTTGTGTCAACAGTCCAAGCTGGCTTAATCATCTTCTAATGGCTAGTTCCAGCATAATAGTGCTCCATGTCACAAATCAAAAGTTGTCTCAAACTGGTTTCATGAACATAACGAGTTCAGTGAACTTCAGTGTCCTCCCCATTCACCACATCTGAATCCAGTAGAAGACCTCTGGGATGTGGTAGAACAGAAGGTTGACAGCATGCATGTGCAGCTGACAAATCTGCAGAAATGATTCGATGCAATGATGTCAACATGGAGCAGAATCTTAAAGGAAAGTTTCCAACATCTTGTGGAATCCAGGCCACGAAGACCTGAGGCTGTTTGAGAGCAAAGGGAGGAACTACCTAGTGTTAGTATGGTGTTCTAATAAAGTGCTCAGTGAGTTTATACAACAGAGGTTAAATTTGAAAGTTTAGCTTCAGGAACATGTAAGCTCTTTTACAGTGTGTTCTTTCATTTTGACAGGTTGACAGCTGTATCACCCACACCCTGCTGGAGAGCTGCAGTTACTACTTTTAGTACTACTGCAGTAGTAATACTGGTCATAAATAATCACCATACTCAAACTATAAGCTAAGAGCACCATAAGCAACATGTAACAGTTCTGAGCAGTGCTCTGACAACCACTTCACTGGCTGAACACAATGCAAAAAAAAAGAAGGTTTTATTCTTTTTACAATGGTAGTACAAAAATAGTATGGTGTTCTAACAGGGTTATCCCCAAAAAATGAAACACCATCATGATCATATAAAAGAGCTTAATGTAGTAACTCAGTTGATCCTATAAAATGAGCTGGTATCATGATGTGTCACACGTGGCTCAGATGACACTGAGTGATTGATCACGCTTACAGGTTATACTCTTGCTTCACTGTAATCAATCGGACCCATACGTCATAAATTATTTTCAATTACTGATTGCTTATTGGATTGCAGTGCTTATTGGATTCCAGTGTGTAATTTGTGTGAAAAGTTGCTTTAGAGGTTTTGTTTCAACATAAAAATATTAGACAAGGCGGTGTCGCCACTCGGTAGCCATCTTGGCAATGCCTCGGGGCAGTTATTTCAGGCTAACAAGACATGGCCGCTGTCTAATTTCACTTTTAGTGGTCCCCAGGACATAAAAACTGCATGTATACAATCACCAGTCAAATCTGATAAAAACCACTTAAAAAGTTTGGTGACTTTGCCCCAAAATATGGGTTAAAATTCTTTTTTCCACAGGTTAAACTTCTAATATGCATTGGCAATGTTTCATTTGCGTCAGTGCAACAACACACTTGGCTTGATGTTTCCTGTTTGGCTGTTATGAAGCAGATGATTGGCTTTTGCAATACAACTGCAATCTTTGGCGTCATGGATGTGGACAAGTGGTTTGTCTTAAAGTCTCTTACAATGTCTCTGATCCCTAATCTTTACAGCTCTTTTGACAAAACAACCTGAAATCAAGCTTTTTTTCGGAGATGGAACTCATGGTCTTCATTCGGCAGATGGACCTGGCTAAGGTGGCATCACATGACCTACGTATGGAACTTCGGTCACATAACAACAGTTGTTCATGTGTGGGGGGAGATAGTAAACCCGGTCTCTGTTTAAAGATGGTCTCTGGTGTTGGATGTCCTGAATGTCCTCCTTGATATTTCTCCACCTGTAATCATGTGACTGAATTCCCATACTTACGTGATAAGTTGACACCTGATCAAACGCCACGTGCTGACGGAGATTTCCAGATGTATTTTTTTTTTTGGAAACAACTAATAAGTGGACTTTGAGTTAAGATGAAACTACTGTTTCCACTGTCAAGAATGGATTCTCATGCTCATTTACAGCTTCTGTTGTAGTACTGTAATAATTTGACAGAATGGGACACAAGCAGATAACACAGCCAGTTTCATTATTATGATTATTTGCTGTGTATTTACTGTTCCATCAGCTGTGAGGCTATTAACATGTGACTCCTCCCTTCACACTGTTGGTTTTTGTCTTACACAGAGCCTGAGTGCACACCTTTAGCTCACAGTTGTAATATACTGTTACAGAGCACTGGGATCCCTGCTATATGATCTTACTGCACACGCACCAGGGTGTATTTCTGACACACTCAGCTGAATCTGCAAAACAAATGGCCTCCTGCTGTAACGCACTCAATCACCATGCTTTTTCTGCCAATAACAAACACTGTTTGTTGAGTGTAACTACTTAGCAGAGAAGATGAATAGCGCAATTACCACCTGCATGCGACAAGCACTTAAGATAGCTTTAAGTGAATGCAGCATAGACGCTCTTTGGAGGGTCTCTGATGAGGACTTACACAATCTGATTGGTCTGCTTGGGCTTTTTTGCTGTGCCTGAGGAATGCAGTGTTAAAATTTGCTTTTGTCCCTTAGTGGACAGACCTGCATGAACACTGATCTGTAAATGGACTTTGATCTCACATCAACATAATACTTTATCCTGCTTCTCTAATCTTTACATCTTGCTGATTGCTAGTCTTGGTGTAAGAGCTACAGTTCATAATACCAGAATAATATTAAAGTGGTTAGAGATTATTACCTTCTTGTATGATGGTTCCAGACCCGTGTCTGGAACCATCACGGTTGCAATATAATATCCTGCATGATATCCTGATATGTATCTACAATATTTCTTTTCTTGTCTTTCCTTTTCTTCCATTCCTCGTTTCCTATAGTGGCTCTCCTCACACAAGTGTCTGCTTATACTGCCCAAATTTTTGTTAGTTTCAGTGTGAGTCATTTAGCTCATCCACAGACAACCATCATGTCGCAGTAGTAGCAGTGGCAGTTTGACCAGTGAATGGCTGAATCTGCGTCTCTGTCTGGAAGCTGTCTATTAATGTCTATAACTGTCATTAGTATTTCATTTAATGTTGCTGCCTTCATTGATAATAGGCTAATGTAGATATTATTGAGGGTAATTGGACAGTCCATAGCTTGGCTTGCTGTGACAATTGATGATGCCCTGATGTAGAATAACTAGCTGCCCAGAGGTTAGCGTTTACTGTACCGAGCCTTGACAAAATATTGTAGCATAGCCAATAGTATCTGCTTAAACTGTTCCTCATCTCGAGGGCTCTATTATCAGCCTCAGTTAGAGGCAGCCAGATGCCAGAGTGAGGATCTGCAGCATTTTACCTCTTTTAACTCTGCACTTTCTCTGTCTCCATCAAAGACAACAAAAGCAATAATAATAATAAAGTCATAAGCCTCGAGAGGAGGGGATGGAAAATGACTATTGGCAACAATAGGTTTTTCCCACAGCTCAGGGGCTCGTAGGAGTAAATGTCAAGTCCCCATGGTGGATTGGGCTTATGACTCTGGGTTGCTATGGCACTGCCTCACAATCTCTGGCCCTGTCCTGACTAAACTGCAACAGGAGAAATGTGTTTTGAACAAAACATAGCTGTGACCGGATTAGTTTTTTTTATTAACATAATGAAGATATGTTGTTAATGTAAGTATTAGACTAGTCACAAAATTCATTGATACTGAACGTATCAGTCAAATGTTCATAGATAATGTGTTTATTTTCCGACAAAATATCTGATCTTGCTGCACAATTTCCACTTGTAGTGACTCCAGCATTGTTTAACTGTTTAATGGTTCTGTTTAGACTGTCACAGCTCTTGGTTAAGGTTCGGGAAAGATCCCGGTCTGGTTTAAAACAGAAAAGGTTCACAGTGACACAGTGAAACCACCATCTTTCCCGAACCTTAACCAAAGTGCTGTTTTGGCCTAAACCACAGACAGGACTGTGGATGTGAACCTTGTTTCTGGTGTGACAGTCCTGCACAGTGTATGCCGGCCATCCACCTAAACCACCTTGTGTCAACTCTGCTGCTGTTAATAAATGTGTGCTTAATTTTTTCAAAAATTTTTTTTGGCTCTGAGCATAATCCAGCCAGCAAATACGTTTCCCACAAAATGTATTTCGATCAAATACAGAAACTGCTTTAATTTTTTTTTTCAACTGAAAGTTAAAAGTATCAGTTTCAAACACATACACCAGTGACCATAACTCCACATGAGCCTCACATAGTTGTCTGAATCCATTGGAATATAACCACACTAACTCATGCATGCACATCCCAGTGTGTATGGACCAGTATCTTCCTGTAGTTGTCTCTCAGAGAGCTGTAGTTGTCTCTCAGAGAGCATCCCTCAGCAGCGTGCTCTACAGCAGGTGTGTTTATTTTACTGTGCAGCACAGCACTGTCCGTATTGTTTCTACAGCTGACATGAGTGGACGGGTACCTTGGTGGGGAGGCAAAGCTATTAACATGACCTCCTCCTCACTCTGAGGGCACATTTGGGGGCCTTTGGTCCTGATTCTGAGTACTATACTCCAACTTAAAGCAGCTATGATCAGTATTTTTAGAATTACAGTATATCAAATAAGAATGTGAAAATTGTGACAATGTGAAAGGGGTCACTTGTAGTTATGAACCTACAGAAGATTATCAGCTGAATCTGCAGCTCCCCTCAGATTTACAGAGCTTTATAGTGAGTCTCAGCTTAGTGTTTATCTGTCTGGACCAAAACTTTACTGTTGTTTCACTCTCACCACTCTCATATGTTCGTTTTTCGGCCGAAGCAGACAGCTGTTTTCAAAGAAACAGCTGTAAAAAGCCACTGTCCACTACCTGTTCAGCAGCCAACAGCAGACAGACACAGTCAGAGACCAGCAGCTGAACATAGAGGAACATTTAGCAGCTAAAGAGCCAGATATTTCCTTCGGGAGCTGGTCGAGACCAAAACAGAGCTGAAGGAGAGGGAGTACTGGACTTAGATTCATCAGGTGGACACAAACACCAATCCAGATGAAAGATCGTGTTGCTATGTAACTGCTGGTTGTGGAAATAAGCAGCTGATTGATCGCAAGTTCAACATATCAGGTTAAAAGCTGACAATATGTCGGTGCTTTGTTCACCACTTGTTTTTGCTGCCCGCAGAGTGCCAAAAATACCTGTTATTGCAGGTTTAAGTAAAACAGCGAAACATATTCGTTTTGATATTAATATATCTTACAGCTCCTAATAAAATGCTGTCTTTACAGAGCTTTAAAGAAACTGCAAAGATAAATAATTGGTGTGGCTTGCACAAAGATACACTATGCGTGGACTCTAGTGAAGTTTAGCATAGGATTGTCGTGTTGTAATTTCGACTTAAACATCACAGTGTAGTATGCAGTTATCCCTTTTTGGCAACAAGAAGTTAATTGATGGAATATCTGATAAAACCCCAGCTGTGGGTGTTCTGTAACATTTAAAAATAGATGTAAGAATAATGAGAATTTTCTGGTGTGTTTGTGTGTCAACAGGCTTGTCATTTTCTGAATTTTGTTGAGGAAAGATCACATCATGCTGTAATGAATGTAACATGATTTCTCCCAGTACGCTCCAGAATAGTCCCCTGTACGTATGTGTTCATTGACAGTGGGCTTTTACTTGTGAAGCAAAATAAATGACAGGAGTCAAAATTCAGTTGGTTAAAAAATAAAAAGTCTCTTAATATCATACACATAGTGGATCACAATTTAATCAGAACAATGCTCATAATTCACACATACACAGCTACCTGTGACTCTACAGGAGGTGGCATCTTAGTGTCCATCAGGAATCTGAATTCCAGTCAGTGATTATCTGTGACAAAACACAGCTTTATAAAGAGTCCTTTCACTCTGTGAGCCGGAAATCACTTTGGAAAATGATGAGAATGAGGAGGAGGAGGAGAGAATTGTGTAGATTGAGAGTCGAAGGAGAATGTATTTAATTTTTATTAAAGGAAGGAAAGACGTTCTTCCAAATTTCCATCAGGCCCTTTCTCTTTTCTATAATGCTCAGCAGTGAGCCAAGAGCCTGCCTTTAAGCTCAGCTCGCTGATCACCTTAGGACTCTGCAGCTCTGAGGCTGGCCAAATTCTATGCATTTTTTTGTTTATGTAGGATCCATGATCTTTATTGAAGGCTAAAATCTGGGGAACAAACAAACAAAACAACAAAGACACTGACCAGGGCCACCACGGAAGTCAGTAACAGAGGGTTTTTCAGTACCTGGATAAATAAACCTCTGTGCAGTGAACCCACAGCCTGAGCTACAAAGAATGAATTTTGGATCAAATATTGCTTCAGTAGAGATATTCTTACTTGATTCTGTTTTATTTGCACACATGTTTTGGAGAAGAGCTGCTAATCTTAAGTTTAGGTTTGAATTATTGTTACCTTTTTATACATTTTGCTTTCATTTGTAAACATTAAGGTCACTCATAACATTTGAGGTCTATCTACTTATTAGTAAAATTGACAGCACCAGACAAATAGCAAGCATCTTTTCGCTGGCTGTCATTCTCCCTGAATTCCCGATGGGTCAGTTATGATTGTAGGTTACTTTAAAAATCTACTCCACTGGTTACCACATCAATGATTGGGATCAGTAATATATTGAGAGGTACTACACAAACTGAGTTAACTGACATTCTGAATTAGTTTTGGATGGCATATGTTGGCTTGAGTTTATTACTCCCCAAAAGATAATTACTTCTGTGCATTTGAGTCATTCTAATCGTATAGAAGCAGTGAGCAGCCACAGCACCCGGGAACCAAATGCAGGTCTGATGAAATGGCAGGAGTACTGCTAATACCTTGCAACTAGAGCTGAAACAATTGGTCGATTAATTTGATTGAAAAAAAAATTAATTTGTTTTACCAATTCATAAATAGAAAAAATTTTCAAGCAAAAATGTCAAATATTAGCTTCTTTACTTTATTTTATATCATTGTAAACTTAATATGTTTGGGTTGACTGTTGGTCGGACAAAAGAATTTTTCACTATGTTCATACATTTTATAGACAAAACAATAACCAGATAAATCGAGAAAATAACTGACAGTTAAATTAGAGGATGAAATGATAATAAATATAATTGTGATTGTGCTGTTGATTGTGGAGTTGTGAATCAACTCAATCATTTAAGTCTGCTTTGCATATTTCCATTTATGAAACGTTGCCAAAATCCTTCCCATTCTTTCCATGGCTGATACTGAAACACTTGTTCATGCATTTGTCTCATCTTGTAAGACCCTTTTCTCTGGCTTACGAAAATTAGCTATGAGCAAATTAAAACTTGTACAAAACACTGCTGCAAGGATATTAACCAAGACTAAAAAATTGAACCATGTTACGCCATTCTTATTTCATTACATTGGCTTCCTGTACATACTAGATCTTCTTTTAACTTATTTAAAATAATTCACAGACTTCCACCATCCTACCCATACCTGTTAGGGCTCTATGATCACAAGTTGCCGGTCTCCTGACTATTCCTAAAATAAGTAAATATCAGCAGGGCTTTCTCCTACCAAGCCCCTCTTCTCTGGAATCGTCTTCCTATCCAAATTCAAGAATCCAGCTCGGTTGACTCATTTAAAAGCAAACACATTTATTCACATCAGACTTCAACCTCCTTTCATTTATTAGCTATATCTACAGTTTGACATAAAAATGAAGACATTTAAAATGTTTTTTGCTAACCTGGTGTATATGATTTGCATTTCTTTGTGTGGTAATAACTACTTTGAAAATTTGACCTTTTCTATCTTGCTCTTGACCAAAATCTGACAGCTGTTTCTCCATTTGTGTGCCTTATGAATTTCTATGCCATGACCTGGATGACTGAGAATATTCTCAGACATGAACCTTATGAATGAATCTAAGATAGTAAAAAAATTTCATTATTAATGACCATTTTGTAACTGTGGATAAACTAGCCCATATAGGGGGATTAGAGCACATAATTATTAAAAAAACAAAATGAAAATAAGTAGCTGTTTGGCTAGCAGTCGGTGCATGTGGAACGCACAGCTAATTGTTTAATCTTTTATGGTTCTCCATCTGCCATGCTCTTGTATTTGTTTGTTCTTAGGAAACACCTTTTGCCCTCAACTTTCCTTCCTCACAATTCAGTTGGGTCTTCAGTTCTGGTTCAGTCTTGACAACTGCTTTCTATCCTCACAACACATCTTTACAAGGGCACAGAACTACTGCTTGCTTGTGGTTTTGCATGTACAATCAGGTATACTCAATGTTTTTCTCTCTCTCTCTCTCTCTCTCTCTCTCTCTCTCTCTCTCTGTGTCTCTGTGTGTGTGTGTGTGTGTGTGTGTGTGTGTGTGTGGGTGTGTGTGTGGGTGTGTGTGTGTGTGTGTGTGTGTGTGTGTGCGTGTGTGTGGCAGTGTTTGAGCAGGCAGACCCACAGTGCGCTTTGTGATCAGGCTGACTTTATATCCCATCATGTGCAGCTTAGACAAACAGCTCAGCCTCCCACAGCTCTTAAACCAACACACTACAGCCTTGTAGGAGCAATCAGGAAAAGCCCATGGTTCCCTAGCTCCAGCTAGCTGCCAATAACACTGAGCTGCTGCTCAACACATCCACAAATCACTTGGCTTCTGTGACTGGCATTGCCTTATGTTGGTTTGAGCTCTCACCCTCAAACTGAGTAAACTATTCAGTGTTCAGACTGCTGTCATGAATATTCCTATCTTTTGGAGGGGAACGCATGCCGTGTTGGGCCATGAGCATACAGTGTACATCCAAGAGCTTAGTGTAAATGTATTTTCATAAGACAGGCGTTGCATGTTGTGGATGCTTGAGCAAACTACCTATCGCATGTAGCTAACTGATCAGATCACTGAAGCTTCATAGTTTTTCCCTTTTGTTTCATCCATCTTCCACTGTTTATCTGGATTTGAGTTGCAGTTGTGGCAGGCTAAGCAAGGTATCCCAGAAATCCCTCTCCCCAACCATGTCCTCCATCTCCTCCTGGGGGATGTATAGTTCCGCAAGGGTGTTGTGGGTCTGCCACAGGATCTTTTCCCACTTGCATTTGGCCTCAAAACCTCCACAGGGGGGCATCTAGGAGGCATCCAAGTTAAATTCTCGAACCACCTCAAGTGGCCTGAAGGCACGAAAGAGCAGCAGTTCTATCCTGAGCTCCTCTGAGCCCCTCACCCTTTCTGTAATGGAGCTGGCCACCCTGTGAAGGAAACTCAATTTGGCTGCTTGTTGTTTCAAGCACTACCTGAAGCTCATGACCGTCGATCTTCGCTGGAGCATAGATTGACAAGTAGGTAGAGCGCTTCATCTTTAGATCCAGCTGCGTTTTCCAGTCCAGTATGACACTTTTAGCTGGGCTAATAACTTTTTGGTGTCCCAGAAACCACTTTTGTTGTCATCTGTGCTATTTGCCGTACATTTGTCTATGTGGTTGTGTTGTGTGTATTTACAGTGTGTTTGTCTATGTGGTTGTGGTGTGTATTTTTGCAACGGTTTGTCTATGTGGTTGTGCTGTGTGTTTTTGCAGGGCATTTGTATACATGGCTGTGTTGTATGTATTTGCAGTGTGTTTGTCTATGTTGTTGTGTATTGTGTATTTTTGCAGTGTGTTTGTCAATATGGTTGTGTGCTGTGTATTTGCACTGGTTTGTCTTTGTGGTAGTGTTGTTTGTATTTTTGAAGGACATTTGTCTATGTGGTAGTTTTGTGTGTATTTACATTGTGTTTGTCTATGTGGTCGTGGTGTGTGTTTTTGCAACGCTTTGTCTATGTGTTTGTGTTGTGTGTTTTTGCAAGGGATTTGTATACGTGGCTATGTTGTATGTATTTGCAGTGTGTTTGTCTATGTGGCTGCTTGGTGTGTATTTGCAGTTTGTTTGACTGTGTCGTTGTGTTGTGTGTATTGGCAGTATATGTGTTGTCAAATTGATGATGTTTTCTTCCTTTGCATGTATTTTCTTAAGTTGCATTGCGTTGGGCTCTCTTGGCCACCCCAGGGAATAGGGTATTTATGGACAAAATTTTGCTGCACAGTAGGGCCCAGCTGTATAGATGGTATTCATAAAAGAATGTGTGGTGAGAATGCACTCAGCTCACGCATACATCAGACTGGGCAAACACACGGGTTTCAAGAGATAGCTGTGGGTGAAATGATGAATTAAACCTTGTAGTAAAACACTGTTTGTTTAGGTCATTTGCCAAATTCACTGATTATGTTATTATTTTACAGTTTACACAGTGTCCTGAAAATGTCACTCGGGGGCGCGTTTATAAACTTTATTTTAAATGATTTATGAGTGATGAATTTTATCATTCTTTTTATTTACATTAGAGCAATTACTTCTCTGTTAATGATCTTTTCATTTGATCCTGAATTACAAAGCACTTTGTAAAGTCTGTTCGATAAAAGCTATATAGATTAATCATTGATCATCCTTCTGATGTTTAGTAATACTGATTGAGATATTATTGCGATGATGGTTTGAAGGTACATGTGAAGGATTAGTGCCACAGGCAGTATAATAGCCACAGCTGTGAGTAGCGATCGCATGTAGGGTGTTTCCACATCCATTTACGGATAATTGTGGGAGTGGAAATGAAGCTTGTGCATTTGCACCTGTTTACACAATCATCGAGATTTATAAAACAGAATCAGATGTATGTTTGACTTTATAAATCTGACGAAAAGAATGCGTATGCATATTTCTGTATTTATTCATACACACAATTTTGAATCTACAGAGTTTTTTGCATCTGGCCCTAGGTCTGCTCCCACGTCACACAGTTTGAAAACCAGGGGCCCAACCTGCTTGGATTATTTTGTCTGAGTCATGACAGATGTGTTGTGTTTAGGTAATGTGAAACTTGGCTAGCCCACCCCTCCTCTCCAGTTAGCTATGTTTTTAGGTTAGCTAATCTCAAAATTTATTTTTGGGTCAATGCGACTGATTCAGCAAGAACAGGTTACAGTTCTCTAGGTTGGTGTTTAACTAACGTTATTGTAGTATAATGTGAAGTACATAGTGTTAAAGTGAATTACACAGCTATTACTGTTACCTAGCGAACATCACTTGTCAGCCGCGCTGGGTTGCCCCTGGCAGATGCTGCAGAACATTACCCCTTCCTCATAATGCACCCACTCAAATTCATCTCTCCAGCTGTTCACAAATACTCGTTCTCTCTTTGACTCGTATGGTGCAGTTGTAATATTGCTTCTTCTTGGTGCTATCCCTGGCACAGCCCGAAGGAACACTGCTGCCACTGTTCTTCTGAGGTAAAGTGTTTGAACTGCGAACATTCCTACTCTGCAGAATACTTGGATTGAATCCTGATTGGTCAATCAAGGCATTCTGAGTTGGATGGATTATTTGGAAAAAATGCTTTTGTTTCAAAGAGTTATTCTGAATGCAAGAGTTATTTATTTAACTAAATAGCTGAGTAATGACTTGACCATAAGGTGAAGTCACATAGCATTGTAAAATTTGTTTATGACTTTGAACTTGTCTGGTGGGGCAAGTAAATTTCTGTTCCACTTGGCCTACAAAAAATCCGCCTATGGGCTGTTATTTACTATACTGTGGATTTCACTTTGTTTTTTCAGTGTGCAGTCTGTGTTTGTGCATGCAGAGAGGCCACAACCTCCTCTTCTTACCTTCCTGGTGTTCCTTGTGTCCTCCTCCTCTCTTCCTTCCTTTGATAACAGCTCTGTCAGAGTGTTGCTGAGATTAGCTCTCCCACCTCCTCTGTCCTCCACTCCCTCACCTGACTGATGTGGAGATGAAAAAATCCTTTTTGCCTTGCTGTTCTCTTCCAACTAATGGAGACCTGTTTAACCTAAGCATGATACTGACCAAACCTCCCTGCAGCTCATACTTAATCCTGTTTGGTTGGGGTTCACCTGGGTCTTTCTGGCTTCCTGCAGGCCTGTTGTCTTGTCAACATGAATGGGAGGGTGGAAGCTACTTGGCTTTCAGTGAAGCTGACCTCAATATGCTTCAAACATCTTAAGTCAAAAGTGTTTATGCTTGTTCAAAATAGCCACACTTGAAGGCAGGCATAAAAGGCTGCTGATATAGAGAAGAGAGAGGTTTCTAATGGTATTCTTCACATAATGGAACCAGGTAGTTGGCTTTGGGGTGGAGATCACAACCCCCCATCCCCCCATATACTATTGGACCACTTGTTATCATTGGACCAAAGTGCCATATTGACATTACGTGATGATTCTTGAGCATACTCCATTCACTGAAAACGACCATGGGATGTGGTTGAATGCTCTGGTTAAAAGGACAGTCTCTCCTCAAAAGCATTCCTAGTGATACAATCGGTTCAACACATGCAAAATGATTGCAGTAGCCTTGAGAAGAATGATGAAGGGAGCTTGAGGGAGACGTTTAAACCCCACCTGCTTTTACATCTCTGCACACCCGGTTGAGTGTGGTTTTGATCTCAGTTTGTTTTGGAAAGTTAAAAAAATTGTTGTGTGCTGTCCCCAAAATTCATTGTTGGTAGTGAGATTTCAGATTCTGTTAGATGATCTGACAAGCACTTCATCTGAAGCACACTAAGGCCTTAAGTCACCTTTCAGACAAGGCAGAAGAGAAATGGCCCGGGCTGATCCCTGTGTTCAGTTTGTATTGCTCATCTTGAATCATTAGTCCTCACCCAACACTGGGAAAACATGAGAAATGGTGTGCTGTCATCTGTTGCAGCACTATTATCATTAAGCACAAATGCATTCAGATTGCCTCTGTCTGCTCCTATTGCTTTGGCTCATAATAAATAGATGGGCACCCCCATTCTTTTCCACCCTCAGTTTGTCATGATACCTATCATCCCGGCAGTGTATTAAGACTTTCTCTCTGTGTTTACCAGGGATTTTCTGCTTTCACTCTCTGCTCGTTTCACTGTCAGGATTTATGGGTGAAACAAGGTGCAGATTTTACAAAGGTGCAGGCAGTCTGCTGACAGGAGGCAAGGAGCAGTGTGGGTGACAGGCTCATGACTTATTCAATAAATAATTCAGTTATTCTGTATTTAAATATTTTTTCAGAGCCTTACCTTTACATTGGAAGGATGCCGACAGTTAAAACATGCGCACTGGAGTGAATCTATCAACAACAGGCTTTCAACACTCACCTAATCAATGTTTGTGTTATTTTCTGTCCAATTACAGCACTCATGACTTTGCTCCTCCTTCAGTTTGATTTTCTTCTCCTCTCTGTCTGCGTTTATATACATTTCCATGTTTCATTGACAGGCCTTGTCAGTGGCTTCCATCGGCTCCGTAGATGGAAGCCTATGGACTGAGAGACAGAGGTAGCCACTAGTCACTAGTGTGCTTGGACCTTTTTCTATAGGCACATTTGATCTGTTTATTTGAAACTTTTGCATTTTTTATAGGCCTGCTCCTCCAAAACATATTAAGAACACTTAAACACCGTAGCATGAAAAGGACCTGTTTTTTGTAAAAACTTTAATTTGTCTTTTGTTGTACTTGCATATATTTGTATTCTACCCAGTAATCTCTACCAGGTGTTATTAGTCTGCGTTGAGAAAGTGAGCTAATGATCTGTATTTGTTTCCCAGATAAAGTAAATCAGTAATGTCCAGTGAAGTGCAGGGATTGTGTAGCTCTAGTGGAGCTGCAGCTCTGCTCAACTCTCTGCCAGCTCATGGAAAAGGAATTCTGGGGGGTAATTCACATTCAGTCTTTAAATACATTGTAGACAGTCAATAAATCCTCTGGATGCCTTTACTCTGCACCAAGCAAACAAGCTGCTCTGATTAGCAGCAGTTGAATCTTTTGACACGTCTTTGGCTTAATGCTATTCACTCTCCTCCTCCTCTCTCTGCACTTGAACACCTGCTCTCTTTTTTCTACATACTTTCCTGTCATTGAAATCTGTCTAAGTGTATTTGCTTTTGAAGATTGTGCCATAAATGTTTGGGGGCATGAGCTATATAGTTTGTCCTTACATTACTGGAAGCATACACACTAGGGATGGGCCAATTGCTGACAGTCATCACTATGGTGAGCCCAGCACTCACTCATGATGAAACTGAAGAGTCTGTGATGTTATCTCCTTCAGGACGTAAAAAGAAGAGGAAAGCTGAAACTTATTCACATGATGTAGTGAAAAAAGCGCGTTATAGTGGTAAAGGAAAAGTTCCCTCCACTAGTTGTAAATTATACGCAGAAAAAAAGTTTGTCGGGCGTCTGCACTGTCTAACGAGGAGTTAACTAAGATAAACCATGTGCTTTATTCCACAAAGAATATAGTAAAACAGGATGCCACTCTGTTGTCTTACAGGGATATAATGCCAGTTAAATGGCGAAGACCTAAAGTGGATAATCCGGCAAAACTCAAAACAAGGACTGACGATCAAGTACTTAGTTCTGAATGAGGCTGGAAAAATACCTGTCTGCAAAGCGGCATTTATGAGCATTTTTGTAAGTATTGAATATGATATATGTCTATGATTATATTGTGGATAATTTCATTTCAGATTATTTGCTTTATATTTCTATAAATTGTTTTGGGCTTTCAGTCTGTTAAAAACCCCCCAACCCACTGGACAATATGATTATCCATTGCGATGTTTCACTGTAGACATCGTCATATACCAATTCGGTAGACATCGCCCAACCCTAATACACACTAGTAGTAACTTATCAGTATTTCAATGCCTTCAGAAGAGATGTTCAGACCTTTACCAATGTCACATCAGGTTTCGTAGATTGACCGGATTGTTGTAATGCTGTGGTCATATAGGATGCTTTTAGAACATGATTCTGCCTCTTCTTCATTAAACTATGTCATTGGTGCTTTTTTTATACAGACATTCATGGTTCCCAGGGGATAAATCCTACTGATCCTACTTGGTGATTCCCCAACTTTTCCTATAGCGCCACCATGAGAATGACATTTGTTTTAAGTGAAATGTCTCAAAAAATTTAGGATGGAATGCCATGAAATTAGGTACAGACATTCATGTTTCCCCGAGGATGAATTGAACTTTGATGATACCTCAACTCCAATCTTCTTGTATCAACTTCATCAGGCTGAAATTTTAATTTGTCCAGTACTTTGGGTTATGACCAAATACCTGTAATACGAATGACATTTCCATCACTCTCAGCTCGACTTTTAGTTTAGTCCTAACTAGCAGATGTTACCTTGCTAACATGACAATCTGTTAAACATGGTAAACATTATGCCTAATAAACATCACCACGTTATCATTGTAATTGAACTAAATACTAAAGACAGCATGGCAACATACTCACAAAGCACTGCTGTACCAAAGTCGCAGAGCTGCTAGCATGTCTGTAGACTCTTAAGTCTTGTGACACTGGAAAATGTCCAATTCAGTACATATCTTGGTCACATTTCCTTTAAAAAAAACAAACTGTAGATTTTGACGGAGGGCTTGAGAAAGCAGGAAGAGGTGGAATTAAGTGATCTTTCAACCTGTTGAAGATTTTTTTCTAATGAATGTGGCTTGTACACTGCACATTGTGTATGTCATATACATCTGATCACAATATCCAGATGTTGTCTGGCTGATTGGACTGCATTCCCATTGCAATGCATTATGCATACATTTACACCTGCATTGAAATACTTTTTGTGACCCAGAGAAGATATCCAGATAGAGATCACAATAGGTAGAGATCTTTTGGTGACCAAAGAGGTCACCAAAATCATCAGGAATTGTCCTCAAGGGACGACGAATATCTCCCTCTGGTATTTTGTCCCCATCACTAATGGTGGAAAAAAAAACAGCCTATCCATTCATCATTTTTGACTTAACCACGTATCTGTCCAACTGTTAATACACAGCCTCTAAATGCGAGTGCCTCATTCATATTTCATTATCCATTTTATCAGTGTGACTGATGTTGCACTTTGATGATTTCACATCCAGTAGTATAGAGGCTGACATTTTTTGGGAATCCAGTGGGTCACGGGATTCTTATTGGATTCCCATGGGATGGGAGTCAGTTTTTCTATTCATCATGTGACTGTGAAGGGACAGGAAAAAAGTCAGCAGGAGCAGGCGGTATGGGAATTATATTAACAATAGGTCAGTTTTTATATACCATATAAATATGCAGTTTTAATATTAATAAATGCTATTTTCTTTATTTTAAACATAATGCTAGTTGTTATGTTGTCTTTTTATTCTCTCCTGTCTGTTCTGGTGGCTGGTTGCTGGTTGGTTGCAGGCAGCCGCCTGGCCAGTGCATGACGTTTGTGGACTGACGACGCATTAAGCCTGGCAGAATAGGATCTGGGACCTCCAAGATTCGGACCGCCTTTGTCACTATAAAAATCTGTATATAAACTTTTGTGTAATATTTAATGTGATCTTTTCTGTCATTCTTTTATTTCCAATTGAAGTTACTTGTAAATTGCTTGTTTGCCTATTTTGGATGCATTTTGAATTTGATTAAAAGAGAAATACATGTAACTTCAAATTCCAATTGAAGTTACTTGTAAATTGCTTGTTTGCCTATTTTGAATGCATTCTGAATTTGATTAAAGGAGAGATACATGTGATTATTGCTTAGCTGTTATCTCAGAACCATGGACACTGCTGTTTGTGTGTAGGTGCGCTGTGATACTGGATAGAATGGAGGAGATCCATAGACACATCACTTAGTTGGGTTTCTTAGCCTGCTGCTTTTCGTGGTTGTAAATAGAACTTTAGGCCCTAATTCCATTTCCCCCCATTGCAGCAATCCACAGATAGAAGGGAAATGACAGCGAAGTGAAGGGACAGTCAATGAGAGAGAGAGAGAGAGAGAGAGAGAGAGCTGCAAGCTGTAAACAGCTGTTTCTGTGCACCTCCCCCTGCTGATTTTGAGAAATGATTGTGAATTCTCTAACTATTAAATGTAAATAAATAATAAGTGATGCTTTGTTTGTGATGACAATTTTGTTTCACTAGCTAGAACCCAGGCAGTGTCCAGCTCGCCCCAAGCACTGTGGATTTTTTTGATGACTTTTTCTGTCCCCTGACCTGCTGGAGCAGCACCCTCTCTGTGTTCCTGGATCTCCTGATTTACAAATTAAGGACTGGTGCAACCACCAAACAAATGCAATAGCCAACAATGGAGTCGGAGCCAGATTGGGGGAAGACAGTGTTGCAACGCAAAGTAAAGGACAGTGATCCGCATATCACACTGATAGAACTTTCGGACAAGTATAAAGTTTTAAATAAATTCCTAAGAGTTGAGAATGACTGTTGTAAAACTCTGCATGCAGTTTATAATACGTGTAAAGAGATGGGATTGGGGTCATTCTTCCGTGATTGGGACGGGACGGTATTTTTTTAATTCTGTCATGGCATTGGGACCGGACAGGAGTGGCATGGGACAGGAGGGAAAATCTTCTCCCATGCCTCTACAATTGAACTGTGGCCAGATCACTATACAGGGCCTTGTTGCAGCTTTTTACTGTCCACCAAGTGTGAGTGTGTGCGTCCTGTGAAGTGACTTTGCCACATGGAAAAAGTTCTATATTTAGCACTGGGATGGAGGAGGGAGTTGGTCCGTGCCTGTATGTGCCAGGCCCTGTGGAGTATTTTTGTCCTGTGGACCCTCATATGCCATAATGAGCAAGGAGACATGCAGACACACAGATTTCTGTCTGGGTTTGGATTCAATTTAATGGCAAATTCACATCATTATTACATGCATATTGACTTACCATATCAAAGGTTAAAATAATGAATGTTTGTTTTGTGTTAGAACGACGTAAGGGAGATTATTCAGAGTGAGGATTTGTCAAATGGTGAAGTCAGTGAGGACACAGCCTCCCTGTGACTCTGGGTAACATGATCAGCTGGTTAGTATTTGTTCTGGCTCTGCCACTGTCAGCTCTCTGAGTGGCTTCGTAACCAGCAAAAGCCCTACCTGCAGGAAAACACTGCATCTCAGAGGAAGGGAGTGCTGAAATTTAAATCCGTTCTCTATACAGAGCAGAGGGTGATCCCAACAGATACTTTTTGGGCTGACACTGCTAGTAGGTGATATTTTCAAATTTTTGTTATTATTTTTTTAACCATTTTTGTACCAAAATATGACAAGGATTGTGTTGATTTTTGAAACATCGTTTAAACAGATGATTGTCGATTGACTAAAACCCTCCCCAAAACAGCAGTCCAATCATAGCTTGGCAGTCATAACTACTATAGGCATTGCAGGTCTGTCAGTCTTTGGATTTCTCAGCATGATGAAGAAGTTTACATGAGGCTCCATCACTGTAAAACTTGATATCCAAAAGACTTCTTGAAGGAGTTTCTGCAGTGCTGAATTTTAAATCCATGGTTGATACATATTGCAGTGTAATCTGTACAGATATGTACACAAATGTGTAAAGTGTAAGGAACTGAGGTTTGTCTGTGAAGAGAACAGAGCGGTGTGGTTTCCAGTACTTTGTAATTTGGACAACACAATTAATTTTCCCAGTGACCTTCGTGCTTTCAAAAAAAAATCTTGAGCATAGTCTTACCATTCCTTTGTGTTCTGTTTGATATTCTCAACTGAACAGTGATTATTTGTACATCTCAGCGGAGAAGTGATATCATCTCTGTGCCTCTGAGTGAACTAAAGAAGCACAGAGACAAGGGTGCACTGAGAGTGAGGGCTTGTCTGGCAGCAGTGGAGCAGGACTGTAATTTGGAGTGTAGAGAGACCTGAAATGAGGAGATGGGTAGATACTGTGGGAGAAGCCCCCCTGTGGATACTCCACAAAGAAATTGGTACCTGGTTGGTAAGAATACAAAGTACCCCTCCCTTTAATCCTACTTTTATTGTCCTTTACAGTCAGAACTGGAACACCCACAAGTCTTGGTCTTAGTCCAAATGGAAATGACATAAATCAAAATTTCACCAATGTTAATTTGGTAAATCTAATGAACTTTGGAAGTATTAATATATATTAATATATATTGGTTTGAGAGCAAAGCCTGTTAGCCATCATGGCTGATGTGTTGTAACACTGGTTGGAGTACATTTCTCCATTATTCAGTGCGTTAACATGCACAAAAGTGGAGGGTCCGGTGGCCTAATGGTTGAGGTGCATACCAAGTAACTGCAAAGTCAGTGCCTCAATTCCTGTCCGGGGGACCCTTGTATCATGTCATATCCCACTCTCTCTGCCCTTGTGTCCTATCTCTATCTAGACTGTTAACGATCAAGATACCAAACAAAAAAAAAAACTTTTGGAAAAGAAACCAGGTGACTCTGTGTAATCAGATTATGCGGGAAATTGGACATCATGTTTTCATGTACTGTGGTTCCCTATTAATTTTTTCTCCCCGACCCCCTCCAAACTATTTCAGCTATTTTGCTACCATGGCTTACTTGAGCATAAACATTCATTCTTCACCTCAGGAACAGTAGATTGCCAAAAAATCTTAACTCAAGGTCCACTTTCTAGCTTTTTCAGTTGTTTTCAACGGCATGTCATAGTTCTCGTCAGGGGATGGAGTTTGCTCAGTTGTTATAGGATTTTTGGAAGGTCATAGAGTTAATCTCCCGACAACTGAGCAAACTCCATCTGCTGCTGAAGACTGTGGACTTTGCGTTAAGGTTTTTTTTTTTTTAAATTGAACTTTGCTTACTTATATTACTATTTTGAATGGAATCTGGATCAAATTAATTTGAATATGATAACGATACATAACTACATGCACTTTTCTATTTGTTTAAGGACATTTAAGAAATCAGATTTCATCTGAAAGCTCAGTGTTCCGTGGTTATTTAAGTGCATGTAAATTAATTGACGGACGTGCTGACACTTTATATTGTTACTTCGAAAACAGAGCAAAAGCAAGTAACCTGTTTTTGAAAGTAAAAAAACTGAGTGCCCCTTTAAAAGTCACTCAGATTTGTGCAAAAGTACATGTAAAAAGCCTCAGTCTCTCTGACATGGACCTTTAGAATAACTGATAGGCATTTATACAGTACACACTGCAACATGGACTGACTTTTACATACTCCTGTAGGTCAGAGAGAACACCTTCTGATTCAGTTTTGCCACAATCCTTTGACAACAAGCAAGTGGAAGTGTGCAAGTGGATGAAATAAGTGGTGAGACAGGAAAATCAATGTGTAGGCTACAGGGCAGTGGAGCTTGAGAAGAGCAAACTCCCTGACATGCTCACTGCCTGGAGGACTCTGTCAAACATACTGTGGTCTGGAGGATCCACCTCAGGAATCAGTACTCTGCATACAGCTGAACAAGAGTGCAGGAGCAGACTGATCCTGGTTCTGACACTGCACCTGGGCTCTAAAATACACCTGCCTTTTTTTCTCTTTTCTTTTCAAATCAGCTCTTGGCCTGATAGTATTTGCGTCACATTTTAGTGCATTTTGTGCTTTCTAACATTTTCTGACATTTTGCCAGTTTGTTATAGATCCCTCCAGTAGTCTCTATATACAGATAAGTAGGGCAGCAATAATATCTGATCTCAGTATTAACGTATCTTCTGATTTGGTTTATTTTGCTATGGAAATAAACCTTTCCCCCTGGTAGGTTAATACTAGTCTTTTTTCATAAATTCTCTGAATGGGATCATATCTAGTGATGGAATCAAATTAAAGTGGAATACAACTACTGCTCATTGGGGGGTTTCCTCAAACCTGTTGTGGGACTCATTGAACCCTTCTAAGGACCCATCAGAGTTCTCAGTCTCGATGAAGAAAGACACAAAGACACACATTCATCAAACTTGGAAGAACTCTTACACAGTTTCCTTTTTTTAAAACATCAGTGAAAAAGGGAAGAGAAGGTGATGAAAAGGCACAAATTGCTTGATCAAGGATCAAGGAAGAAAGTTTGCCCTTTGGGGAAAGGGAATAGAAGGAGTGTAAATCTTCATTTAATTCCATAGTTTAGGCTCTATATATATGTATATATATATATATATATATATATATATATATATATATATATATATATATATATATATATATATATATATGTGTGTATATAGGTTTTTACAAGGCTACGGATATATATATGTATATGTGTATATATATGTGTGTATATATATATGTATGTATATGTATGTATATATATGTATATATATATGTATGTATGTATATATGTATATATATATATATATATATATATATATGTATATATGTATATATATATGTATGTGTGTATATATGTGTGCATATGTATATGTGTATATGTATGTATATATATATATGTATGTGTGTATATATATGTGTGCATATGTATATGTGTATATGTACGTGTGTATATATATATGTGTGTATATGTATATGTGTATATATATGTGTATATATATATATATGTATATGTGTATTTATATGTATATATGTATATATATCTGTATGTATATGTATATATGTGTATGTATGTGTGTATATGTAAATATATGTATATGTATGTATATATATGTGTATATATATATGTATATGTGTGTATATATATATATATATATATGTATATGTGTGTATATATCTGTATTATATGTATATGTTGCCCGGGTCAACAAGGTCCGTGTCAGGTGCTGGGGAACGGGCAAGGCAGAGAATAGGGATCTGTTGGAATGCTACTATACAAGTAACCCTGATGAGAGGGGCTACATGCAGAGATTGTGGAATATATATGCTTCGAAACCCAACATCTAAGCTGACAAGGAAAACAACTACTAGCTCAGTGTTCCAACAACTGCTATCACAGCTAGAGATTGATGAGGTACATGAGGTACTATCCCTACTAAGACCATAACTGAGACCAATCAGCTGATATACACCACAGCAAGAGATGCTTGGCTACAAGATGAACACCATAAACCACAGAGACCATTACCCCCCATGGAGAAGGAGGCTGGAGGCCAACATCAAGGCAACACGGAGAGAAGTTAGTCAACTCTCAGAGCTACGGAAAGGTATGGGGACGAAAGGGATACCCAAGAAGTATAACAAGCTGCCTATACCTGAGGCACTGGACATTGCCAAGCAAAGACTCACAGTTCTGGCTACCCGTCTGAAGAGATACACAGGAGAAGCAGAAGCCAGGAAAATAAATAGGATGTTCTCCACCGGACCATCCAAAGTGTACACTCAGTGGCAAGGTAATAACATGAGAACAGATCCTCCCAGGGCTGAGACTGAACAATACTGAAAGAGCATATGGGAGCAGGAGACATCACATAACACCAATGCTCAGTGGCTAGTGGATCTAAGAACGGATCACAGCAATCTCGCCGAACAAGATCCAGTAACCATTACAATGGCCAACATCCAAGAACGAGTGTCAGGTATGTAGAGCTGGACAGCACCGGGCCCAGACATGATCCACATCTACTGGCTAAATAAACTGACTGCACTCCATGAACGCTTGGCAGCACA